>NC_068414.1:6272068-6300719 GCF_023724105.1 Carassius gibelio | reverse complement strand
AACACCATTTAGCAATATTAGAAAAATAACGATGTTATAAAAAGGATTCAAGGAAAATGTACTATGTTAACATAGCTTGTATTCCATATATCACAAGAGCAGCTTTCAATCAAGCTGAAAAGAGGACAAAAAGGGAGTGTTACACCAAATTGAGGAATGATCTTGCAGATAACTCACTAAGCTCAAAAAAATGGTGGGGCATAGTAAATTCACTTTCAGGCAGAAGTGGTTTCACAGACATCCCTGTCATTGAACACCGGGGTACCACCCACATCAGTGCCAGTATGGATTTAAACCGAACCATAGCACAGCAGACCTCCTTAAAGTTTTGTCGCAGACGTGGAACAACATCTTAGACAAAGGAGGTGAGGTGTACATTGTTGCACTAGACATTAAAGGAGCGTTCGACCAGGTTTGGCACAACGGGCTTCTGGATAAGCTTTCTGCTAAAGGCATAACTGGGCCATTACATTCTTGGCTACAGAACTACCTGGAAGGAAGGTCCATCCAGGTCGTGCTCTCTGGTCAGTCATCATCACCTCAACAAATCAACACCTCGGTGCCCCAGGGATCCATTCTCGGCCCGCTATTATTCTCCATCTTCATAGACGATGTTGTAGAACAGTGCGATAATAGCATTTTTCTATATGCAGATGATTCCACCATTTACGCCCCAGTAACATCACTTAATGGTCCCAATGTGGCAGCATCCCTAAATAAAGACCAGGAGAATATTTGCAGGTGGGCTGATACCTGGAAGGTCACATTCAAGCCTAGCAAATGCAAGTCTACGGTTCTGTCGAGAAAGAGGCTTCCATCCTGCTTGAACCTTTTTTGGGGGGCAACCAGAATTGACCTTTGTGAACAGTTGAATATTCTGGGACTATGTATCGATAAGAATTTGCTATGGACTAATCACCTGACAAACATCTGCAAGCGTGCTGGACAGCGTCTTGGAGCTCTGCGTAGGTTGGCCAACCAGCTTGATGTTAAAGGTAGGGCCAATGTCTATAAGGCACAAGTCAGGAGTACCAGGGAGTACTCATGCCTTGCCTGGATGAACGCATCACAGACCACGCTTGGGCAGCTTGACAACATCCAGAAAAAGGCACTGAAAATCATTGGGGAGGATGAGGACACTGCCCTAAGGATTTTATGCAATCAGCCAGCTCAGCCAACATAGAACTGTTGCAGCAACAACTGTGCTTTTTAAAATGCACACTGAAAACTGTCCAGAGGATCTCAAAGCTCTGCTACCCCCACCTGATCTCCTTTGCCGAACCACTCGGAGAGCACGACCAAGTCACGCCCTAAAACTCCCCAAGTCCAACACCAAATGCTTGGGGAGGAGTTTTCTTCATTCGGCTGTAACAACTTGGTACTGCCTCCCCTGTACTGTGGTAGGTGAAATCACCTCAAAGAATGTTCAGGCCTCCAATAATAGACTAAACAAACACCTACTCAGCTAAAAAACTGTAATCTCCTGATGCTTAATGTCACTTATCCTATATATCTAATCCTGAGCAGCTGCAGATCACGATAGGCTCCCGGTACATGAACTGTTAATGCCAGTATCTGTATAAGCTTAATATATATATATATATATATATATATATATATATATATATATATATATATATAGGGACCTGAGGACTGGTGTGATATGCTCAGATTTTCTGGTTCTAGTCAGAATCCTGGCAGCAGCGTTCTGGATGAGCTGCAGCTCTCTAATGGTCTTTTTGGGAAGGCCGGTGAGGAGCCCATTACAGTAGTCCACCCTGCTGTTGATAAAGGCATGAACATGTTTCTCCAAGTCTTGACTGGAAACAAAACATCTAATTCTTGCAAAGTTTTTTTAAATGATAGTATGCTGATTTCGTTACTGCTTTGACATGACTACTGAAACTATGGTCTGTCTCCAGAATCACACCAAGATTCCTGACTTGATTTTTAGTTGTTTGAGTCAAGGTATGCATTCACCTTGAAAACTTCATCTTTGTTTCCAAATGCAATGACTTCAGTTCTTTCCTTATTTAACTGAAGATAGTTCTGGCACATCCAACTATTAATTTCATCAATGCATTGGCAGAGGGAGTCAATGGGGCTGTAGTCATTTGGAGATATGGCTAGGTAAATCTGGGTATCATCAGCATAGCTGTGATAGGCAATTTGGTTCTTTCTCATTATTTGAATTAGTGGAAGCATATACAGGCTAAACAAGAGCGGTGCAAGAATTGAGCCTTGTGGGACTCCGCATTTCATGGAGGTCCACTTAGACTTATGCTCTCCTAGACTCACATAATAGCCTCTCCTTTCTAAGTATGATCTAAACCATTTGAGTACCATCCCAGAAAGCTTTAGGAGTTTTGAGGACCTGCGGGAGATCTGCTTTAGCCCTGCAGCTTGTCTTACCTGAGGGAAAACTTCTTTCACTATTTCACTAATACTGAAATATTACCGCCCCTTAATCTGTACATTTCCACCAAAGGTGCCGTCATTTTGATTTTGCAAGCGACAACGGTCTACAAGCTCTAATGCTATGGCGCAAGTTTGAGCAAAACATGCTAACTGTTCTGTCTTTTGTGGCACAGAAGACCAAAGAGCACTATTTAGAGTCCTAGCCTCAGAGGATATAACAGAGCAGTGGATTTATTGATTTATTTACTGTATATTGCTACTACCACACAGATCTAAAATAAACAGGCAATTTATTTCCCAGCTGTTAACCTTCACAGACATAACCAACTGTTTTTGTAACTCGTGTGTTTTTAATGACAACTTAGTTTAGTACTCACATGCTGTTTGTGCACATGTGTCACATGTGCTTTTGATGTGTGCACTCAGAAAACCATATATCAGAAGTTTAAACAAATATGGTTTAAAACAAATGATTTTAGCACAATAAATATGATAATCAAATTTTTAGCAGGTATGAGCTGTCATTGAGCAGCTCTATTCTGGAAAAGGCCGGGGGAGCAGCAGCTCATTTGCATTTAAAGAGACAGGCATGAAAAAAGTAATGTGCAGTTTGTGAACAAACATGCAAGAACAATGACCAACAATACACAGCTGAAACACAGGGGTGTATATACACAAGCTAACCAGGGGTGTATTCCAGATAGCAGGGTTAACTTACCGTGAACTAAATCCTGAACTCTCGGTTGATTAACCCCAAACCTTGCTTACTCAAGGTATGTGGTTCCAAAAACGCATCCAGGAGTAAGTTCATTCAACTCAGAGTATGTTCCTGGTTAAGACTCAAGACATTCTCAACAGAGAATGTCTTGAGTTTCTTCATGAGAATGTCTTGAGAATGTCTTCTTTCTTTTTCTTTTGTTCATTAGTTGTTTACATGCTTAGTGCATATGGCCACCTAATTGATGGCTGTGCAATTTTTTATTATTTCCATTTAATCTTTAATCCTTGAGAATGTGAATTATATTGTTTTTTATGCTAATGTATATTAAGTCATATCAGATATGTATTTTGATTTAAATTTAGACATTATAGAAAATGCCGATCCATGTGTGAGATAATATAAAATGTAAAAAAAAAAAAAAAATTATATATATTTATATATTTAATTTATAAATATATATACATTATGTAATGTTTTGTGCTAGCCGTCAATGCCCACTGAAGGCTCGCTGAAGTGAACTAATCCTGGAACATAACCTGTTCCGGAGCAGGTTATGTTCAGAGAGTGAGTTGCTATGACAACTAACATACCCTGAAAGTTACCTCCGTTTTTTGGAACCGAAATGTAGTCTTAAACATACCCGGGTATGTCACATAACCTTCTTTCTGGAATACCCCCCATGGCTAACAATGGACAGGTGAAGATGATAGGTTGTCATGGAGATCAACAAGGGTAGCTATGGAGACTAGGTAACAAGGCAGACCAAAGCCACCAGAAGGCAACCCTCCAAACTTAAGCCAATAAAGCAAAAGCTACGGCTAAAGCTAACAATGCAGTGCAGGGAAGGAGACCTGATCCTGTTTTTTAATGGATGTCAATGGAGGAGAGGCATCACTGACTGAATAAACAGCTTTTTAAAGGAAATGGCTTATCGTTTAATGAATCGACAACCTATCAGCTAAACTTCAGCAAGTTTTACACAAAAAATACTTCAGGATTGAACAATTTTTAGAGCCTCAAAAAATATTATATATATATATATATATATATATATATATATATATATATATGTATATATTAGAGGTGGGCATAGATTAATTTTTTAATCTAGATTAATCTCACTGTGATCTTGAAATTAATCTAGATTAAAATGGCTCATTCGAATTCTGCCGATGGCATTCAGAATATGTGTGTTACACAAATAAAATTGACAAACAGTAAGTCTTTGAGAAGGGGTTTATCAAGATAGATGGTGCATTAGAACATCGAGTCTGTGCTTTACCACATACGTAACGCACACGGACTGCATACGCACTGCAGACGGAGTATGTGTGAAACAGGCAAATCTATTTCAACCATGGTAAACCGTTGCTGTATTGTGGGGTGTAATAGCGCAACACGTAATCGTCATGGGGAAAATAAAATGAGAATGGATTAACTTTACACCGCTTTCCTGCTTGGAGGCGCGACGGAGACCATAACATCTGAATATTCATTTATATAGCTTAAATCAACATTGAAAATAAGGGAAATTTCTTGGGATACTCATCCAAAATACGGGAAATTTCAACATTCATCTTGTTGCTATCCCTCTGCTGACATAAAAAAACTGCTGCATTATCTAACGTTAAGCGATTTGTGAAGCTAGGTCTAACGTGACTTTAGTTACAGATTGGCGTGAAATCGTGCTCTCACAACAACCACGCTATCTTAAAAAGCCCAACATCACGCTAAGGTTGCTTTCAAGTAAGCAAAACGATGCTTTGAAAACATCTGTGTCGCTGGAAGGACAAGGAGTAGCAACAGGACAACAACACAGAGACTTGACAGGTCCGATTGAAGAGCTAACGGGATATTTTACAGGAAAATACCCATCCATTTGTGAACTGTACATGAGACTTCAATGACAATGACTTCAATGAACTATTCTGAAGTGTAGGCACTCACAAAACAAACAAGGTAGCTGAAGATATCTATTATGCAAAAGTGCGGCAGCAAGTCTCCGTCGGTACTCCACTATTTGTTGGGAATTTCATATGGATCCAAACCGTTAATAGTGCCGATTTTGTCCACATACCTGTCCCTGGCATGCATATTTAGCGTTTCCCTATAAATCCCACAACCTTTTCACGATTTTACCATCTTTTCTCTTTCTCCTAACTCTGCTTCTTCTCGTTCGACTTCATGTATGTTTACATTCGCGAGGCTGCCAGCAGGACCGCCACGTCCCAAAATGCAACACGGCGCCAAAACCCTATTCATCTTTTTGTTTGTTCAAACTGCGATTTGTTCGTTCAGATGCAGGAGGGACTTCGAGGAGAACTTAGCAGAAGAGAGCTCGGTTCAGTGTCGCTGTCCGTGATACGCGTCTCTCTCTCTCTCCGAACCGAACACAGCGCACAATAACCAGCTCTGTTCAGCTTTTCCGCGTCTTGTGTTTGGATGCTTTAATGTTTAAATCGACAACCGGTACGGCTTAAAAAGACGTGAAAAAGATGAGCTTTCGTGACAATGCGCAGCAGTGGCCCGTCAACTGTCCTGAGCATCTTTTTAGGCTGCGGCCCCAGCCAGTCGGTTATATGAAATATCAAGGTGAAAGTCATCATAGCTTGCTTAACCCGACTTTGAGAATAGATTAACGGCGATATTTTTTTTAATCGCCTGATAAGAGTCTCGCTTTAACGCAGCACGTTAACACCGATAACGGCCCACCACTAATATATAGTACATTTCACATTTCAGTTTTTGAAGGACAGCACAAATTTTTTATAAAATACATAGCATTAAAAATTCTGTACTGATGAGCATAGAGCGGTTTATTAATTTAATAAAATGTTGAATTAGTACTCTCAACTTAAAACTCATACATCTACAAGACTGTCACTGTTTCACTCCACTATTGATTCTAAAACATTTTTTGTTATTCAGACGTAAATTTACTTTATCAAGAGAATCTTCACAAACAGTTCTTCAAAGCCAAAAAGATGAATGTGAAAAACTAAAATTTGTTTTAATATGCATTTGTATCTTATTAGTTAGGGTTACTCTTTATGAAAAGATCATGATTTTACAATTGAAATGGGTGGAGAAAGAAACAAATTGTGCTGTTTGCTGATAGCTTTGTATCTTTTATCAGTTTCTATTATATTTTAATCCAATATTCTACATACTCCTGTGGGCTCCATATAGCTTTGATAACTTATGTGGGCAAATCTTACATTGTATTTTAATTTTGAATCCTAGCTATCCACCACCCCCCCCCCCCCCCCCCCCCCCCGCCCCCGCCCCCATGATGCTTTGCACAAATTATTGGAGAAACTTCTGTGTACACTGTAAACAATCAACAAAAGGTTCGCTCTATGAATGCAATAATCAGTATTTTCAAAAACTGGGTACAGTAAGGTGACATTATGTTACCCACCTTCAACCATTGATCATTAAAAGAAAATTTTAAAGTGTAAAAACATTAATTAACAAATTACTTTCAACATACTGCACCATGAATAAAGCGAAATAATACAATGACCTGTGTCAATATACCAAGAAAAAGGGTCCTCATGACATGACCTATATACACTATAACTGGTTACTGCCACCTACAGCCAACTCTGTGCCCTATCTAGTGGATCTTTGTAGTATGAATGATAAGGCAAGTTTAATGCACTTCAAGGCCAGACTCATTTTGCTCACGTCTCTCAAAAACACAATCAGGAAATTACATCAACCCTTCACTTCGAGGAAACGAAACTTAAGCGCCATTTAGCTGTAGTGTGTCTCTGTATATAGTGAAATGGCTGAAGCCAGGTTTTCTCATGACCAGTTCAGCTGTTCAGTGTGTCTGGATCTACTGAAAGATCCAGTGACTATTCCCTGTGGACACAGTTACTGTATGAGCTGCATTAAACAATGTTGGAATCAAGAGGATGAGAAGAGAGTCTACAGCTGCCCTCAGTGCAGACAGACCTTCAGACCAAGACCTGCTTTAAAGAAAAGCACCATGCTGGCTGAAGTGGTGGAGCAACTGAAGAAGACTGATCTCCAAACTGCCGTTCCTGCTGGGCCTCGAGATGTGAAGTGTGACGTCTGTACTGGAAGAAAACAAAAAGCAGTGAAGTCCTGTTTGGTGTGTCTTAACTCTTTCTGTCAAAATCACCTTGAACAACATGAGAATCTCTTCAGAGGAAAGAGACACGATTTAATGGACGCCACTAAATACCTTCAGAAGATGATCTGCAGTAAACATAAAAAACTGCTGGACATTTTCTGCTGCTCTGACCAGCGTTGTATATGTATGCTCTGCATGGTGGACAAACACAAAAATCATGATACTGTATCAACTGCAGCAGAGAGGAAAGAGAAACAGGTAAAGACTGAAAGACACTGTGCTTTATTTAAGAAATTTTGTTAAAACGATTAAAATCATAAAACAGCTGTAATTCTGTACTGAACTAGAGTGACATAAAAAAAACAGTAATCGCAACAAGCTAATAGATAATAATTAAAAGTCATCTTGAGCTCAAATGGTGCTGCTCGTAATAATAATTAAATGGCAATGAAACCCTATTTTGCAGCAATGGTGAACACACAAGATATCCTCAAAAAAGTGTCAAATGCATGAGTCATCATAAAGAGCGCACCATACTGTTTTTTCTTCTTAAACCAAAAAGGGGCATTCAAAAACGAAAATGCTTCGTGTGAAAAACGATTAGCGCATGGCTTAATGAACGAATAAGAAAGTTAAGGGGTTAATGAACAGAGAGTTCTGTGTATATGTTCTGGTATTTGCTGCTCTGAAGTGCTGACCAGATGGCAAAAGTTCAAAGATGGGTTGACTTGGATGTGAGAGATCCAGAGTGATTTTCTGAGCCCTTTTCCTCACTCTGGATGTATACAGTTCTTGAAGCGTGGGCAGGGGAGCACCAATAATCCTTTCAGCAGTCCGAACAGTTCTCTGTAGTCTTCTGATGTCTGATTTTGTTGCTGAACCAAACCAGACAGTTATTGAAGTACACAGGACAGACTTGATGGCAGAATAGAAGTGTTTCATCAGCTCCTGTGGCCAGTTAAAGGGTTAGTTCAGCCAAATATTAAAATTATGTCATTAATAACTTACCCTCATGTCCAGTGCCGCTGCTATCCATTTTGGTGCCCTAAGCATAACTCCTTTATGATGCCCCCCACTTCGACCCCGAGAAAGAAATAAAAACGTTTGTTTTTGCCAGTTTAACTTTTTATTACCAAACATTACTCAATACCAATAACAAACAATAGCAGCATCACAGTATTAAACTTAAGAACACTAAAAAGAGAAAGAAAATCTTCACAGCTTTGCTGACTTTGTAAACAGTCAACAGAATAGCAAGAGAAAAAAAATATCAAAATAATCCAGACTTTTTTTTTTTTTTGCAAATTCAATGTCACTTTGAATAAATTAAATTAAATAATCATCAATAAGTACTAGGGCTGTTACTTTTGTGAAAAAAATCATTTTCGATTTTTAAGACATAAGTGTTTATTGAATCGATTGTAAAATCGATTTTCCATGTCTAACAAAAATACGTTTCCTTTTTCAACGTCAATAAACGGACGAAAGTAAAGAGAGAGCTGGAAACACTCAAGTCAACAATATTTTTTATTTAATTGGCATGAAGTTTCATGGCAAAATTTTCGGGTCCAGAGAAGAGCATTTTTTTATTCACTATATGTCCAGCTGTTGAGAAGACGCGCTCCGACCGCACTGATGTCCCAGGACACTCAGGTACAGCTGTGCAAGGTGGGGGTATTACTGCAGATTTTCCACCACAAAAGCCGGTCGCTATCAGCTTGCAATGGCCCTTTCATAACTCTGAATATCTTGTAACTAGATGCGCGAATGAGGAGAATTCGCGTCTACCGTGCCGCGAGACCTCCAGACGCGTGGAAACACGTCTTTACATTGTAAGTTATAATAACATAGTTTGCTGATGCTAACATTAACGTCAGCAAGTACGAGGCGCATTACGATTAGCAGCAGCACGCACATCACATGCAGCATATTTCCCGTACTTTCTAGACTAGACCGGACTAGACTAGAGCAATTATTAAATATCTTTCTTGTTCCCCCTTTTTTGTTACATATACATGGCTAAAATGTGCCTAATATTTCTATAGGCTAATGAAATAATACCTGCATTAAAAAAAAAAAAAAATCATTAGGCTATTTTTGGTGCCCCCTCAGCACTTGGTGCCCTACGCACAGTGCGTGATGCACGTGTTGGGAGCGGCGGCGCTGCTCATGTCGTTCCAAACCAGTAAGACCTCGGTTTATCTTTGGAACACAGTTGAAGATGTTTTAGATTTAGTCCGAGAGCTCTCAGTCCCTCCATTGAAGCTGTGTGTACTGTATACTGTCCATGTCCAGAAAGGTAAGAAAAACATAATCAAAGTAGTCCATGAGTCATTATGTGGCTCGACTCAATGTTCACCTTCAGTTCCCTTTCGATACTTCACTCATACTGCGTATGGGGAAAAGCTCCTTTTTTCCTCGATACTGAAGCCTTTTTTCAATAACGCAGTGCAAGTGCACTGCCATTGGTTTAATCTGTAAACTTTTTTAAACCAATGACAGCGCTGCGTAGCTGCGCGAGCCTGTGGCGATGCAGCGCGCCAAAGCCCGCCAAAATGGGTGGGGTGAATGGCTATATAAGCAGGCAATCGCCAGAGGAAATCAGATCTTACTCCTTCAGCGACGACTTCACTTCACTGGATCTCTGCTGAACGCCTTCGCCTGGAACGAGCTCTCGCCGTCGAAGAGGCACCGCAGCGGACCAGCTGAGACCGCCGACCGCCTGCAGCGCCAGCGTTCTCGCAGACAGCCGCTCTCAGCGCCGATCTCGGGCCGCCCGCTTCCGGCCGCTTCTCAGCGATCTCCTGCCACCATCCGGCGATCGTAAAAGAGCTTTTTCCAGCGGTTTTCACCGCTCTGAAAGAGCTTTTCTAACGCCATTTTAACAGCGGCGGCCATGCCGCGCCACAGCTGTGGCACATGCAGAGCCCCTCTGAGGCTGCACTCACTGAGACTTCATGCTGCTTTTGTGAGAGCATGAGTATCGCCCCTCTGCGCTCGCGGATTGCTTTCTTTAATGAAGCCCCTCGCGCCTTCCCGTCTTTCCTCCCGCGAGCCGGCCAGGAAAAGACAGCGGGGAAGAGGGGCTCAGCACCCGGATTTGGGTGAGCTCACGCCGGCTCAGCGCCCGCGTGCCTCACCCTCTCCAATGAGAGAGCCGTCCCCTGTCCTCTTCTCACGCCCAGAGCAGCGTCCCTCAGCTGAAGCGAGGGACCTCGTCTCTTTCGGTGGATCGGAGGACGAGCCGCTTGACAACTCCATGTCACTCGCGGCTTCTGAAACGGAGGACTGGGCCGGCGATTCTGACCCCGCCCAATTGCCGTCGCTGGAGCCCATCGACGCCAGAGCTGGGATGGATGCCGAGCTTCTCCGCATCCTCTCCAAGGCCGTTGAGGAACTCCATCTGGAGTGGGCCCCCCCTGAAGAGCCGACACGCAGCAGGCTGGACGAGTGGTACCTGCCAGGACGCCGCCAGGCCCCCTGCCAGCGATCTGCCCCGTTCTTCCCTGAGGTTCATGATGAGCTGACAAAGTCGTGGCGCGCCCCCTACTCGGCCCGCCTACGCACTTCCTCTGCAGCTCTCAGCTCAGTAGATGGCTCTCAGGAGAAGGGCTTCTCGATGGCCCAGTCTCTCCATGTCTCCAGTCTTTTCGGACCAGCTGTAGAAGGATTTACAGAATGCTTCACTGCAGCACAGAAGTCGTCCCAAGCCATGCGACACTTCCTGCCCAAGCGCTCCACCTCTGCCCCGAGTCGCCCCAGGACTGCGCCAACTCAGCACCAGAGCAAACCTGCCCCTTCTACCCCCCAGGCGGCGCCCCCTAAGGAGCAGCACCCAGCTCGCCCCACTAGGCGCGCTAAACCGCCTAGACGTCAGGGCCCCCGGCAAAGGATTGCGCTGGACCCGACGCCCTCTAAATCCTCCTGATCGTTGGGGAAGAAAGAGGAAGGGGCAAAGTCCTGCCGCGGCCGGACCACCCCAGAAGCTCTCTCACCTGTCTGCTGTGCGACCTGGGCCCACCGTTGTTGCGTCCACGCAAAGCGCCGTTGTTATGGCGAACACAATAAATATTTCACATTTTCAAAAAGAGAGCAGTTTTCCTCTTCCACACTCGTCAGTGTTCAGGCCCCTAATCAGCGGTCTGCCATCCGGCACTATCCAGCCCCTTGTCACGCGGGCCGAGGCCTGGCAGGCCATCCCCGGAGTGTCCAAGTGGGTGTTGGGGATAATAAAACACGGCTACTCACTGCAGTTCGCCCGAAGACCCCCGCGTTTTCGCGGAGTGATTCCCACCCCGGTAGAGCCGGACGACGCTCAGGTCCTCCACACCGAAGTGATGACGCTGTTAAGGAAGGGAGCCATAGAGATAGTTCCTCCCTCAGAAAGCGGATCGGGGTTCTACAGCCGTTATTTCCTTGTCCCCAAGAAAGATGGCGGTCTCAGACCCATCTTAGACCTCAGACACCTGAACCTTTCCCTAATGAAACAGAAGTTCAAGATGTTGACACTGAAGCAGATCCTCACGTAGATTTGCCCCGAGGACTGGTTCTTCTCGCTGGACCTGAAAGATGCTTACTTTCACATCCATATAGCCCCCCATCACAAACGATTCTTGAGATTCGCGTTCGAGGGTGTGGCTTACCAATATACAGTCCTTCCCTTTGGGCTGTCTCTAACTCCCCGCACTTTCACGAAGTGCATGAACGAGGCGCTTTCCCCTCTGAGACAGATGGGAATCCGCATTCTGAACTATCTCGACGACTGGCTCATTCTAGCCCAGTCTCGAACCGAGCTAGACCACAACAGATCCGTGCTCCTGAGCCACTTACAGTGCCTAGGACTCAGGGTCAATTTCACCAAGAGCTCACTGCTCCCCAGCCAACGTATTACGTTCCTGGGAGCAGTTTTCGACTAAGTCAATATGAGGGCGGTCATATCACCAGAGCGCGCTCTGGTACTTCAGCAGCTCGCGGCCTCTGTCAAGAACAAAGCCTGTTTCCCTCTGAAGTTCTTTCAGAGGATGCTAGGGCTGATGGCTTCCAGTTTTACAGCTCGGCCTCTTACGAATGCAGCCCTTGCAGTACTGGCTGAAACTCCAGGTCCCACCTCATGCTTGGCGGCACGCCCGCTTTCGCATCAGGGTCAACCAGGCCTGTCTAGCAGCCCTGGAGCCTTGGATGAACCCTGTTTGGTTCAGTCGTGGAGACAGATGCGTCCAACCTCTCAACAGATGCGTCCAACCTGGGTTGGGGTGCTCTGTGCGAGGGCAGACCAGCCTTCGGCTCATGGTAACACGAAGAAAGCCATCTCCATATCAACTGCCTCGAGATGCTGGCAGTGGAACGAGCCCTTCAATCCTTTCAGGCAATCCTGGAAGGGCGCCACATCCTAGTCCAGTCGGACAGCATGACAGTGGTGTCCTACATAAATCACCAAGGCTGCCTTTCGTCCAGCCACCTCTGCGCACTGGCAAAGCGCCTCTTGGAATGGGCATTACCCAGGTTGCGATCGCTCAAGGCGACACACATACCTGGCAAGACGAATCTGGGAGCAGACATGCTTTCATGGAGCAATGTCCCCTCGTTGGATAGTTGAAGCTATCGCTCTATGTTACTCCTCTATGGGCCTTGAGTGCCCCATAGGAGTTAGAGCCCACTCTACTAGAGGGATGGCCTCTTCATGGGCCTGGTCTAGTGGTGTCTCTTTCAAGGACATCTGTGAGGCGGCCGGCTGGTCCTCGCCGTCCACTTTTGTCAGATTCTATAACTTGGATATCCCGACCTTGCATGCTCGGGTTCTTTCGGTTTGATACGACAGCCTCTTGCAGACTCTGTCATCATACCACCTCCAGGGAGCTAGCTCCCTCTTAGCAGTGTAGCGTCAAGGGTTCGATGGCTCCGGCCCTCTCACTTTTCCTCTGGACCCCAGGGTGTTCAAGTTAAGTCTTGTCGTTCCCTACCGTGGCACGGCGCGGTTGAATTCGTTCCCCATACGCAGTATGAGTGAAGTATCGAAAGGGAACGTACTCGGTTACGAACGTAACCTCAGTTCCCTGAGATACGGAACGAGTACTGCGTTATATGCCGTGCCACGAGGCTGCGGGTTCAGTGTCGTGGCTTCAGTCGTATGACCTGATTTCCTCTGGCGATTGCCTGCTTATATAGCATTCGCCCCGCCCATTTTGGCGGGCTTTTGCGCGCTGCATCGCCACAGGCTCACGCAGCTACGCAGCGCTGTCATTGGTTTAAAAAAGTTTACAGATTAAACCAATGGCAGTGCAGTTGCACTGCGTTATTGAAAAAAGGCTTCAGTATCGAGGAAAAAAGGAGCTTTTCCCCATACGCAGTACTCGTTCCGTATCTCAGGGAACCGAGTACGTTCTCTCTTCAGGTAACCGAGTACGTTCTCTCTTCACAGCAGTTCAGTCAGTGTACTGTTTGAGTAAATGAATTACTCCGGGATATTGGTTTGTTTGAACTCAAGTCGTTTTAGTTTTTGCTATTTTTGAACCAAAATGTATTTTCGATGCTTCAAAATATTCTAACATCTCCAACGTTTTGATAGTGTTCAGCTCCAGGTTGTTAAGACTGCACCAGACAGCCAGCTGCTCAACCTCTTCAAGTTCAAGTTCAAGTCTGCTTTATTGTCAATTTCCACATGTACAGTACATACATACAGAGAATCAAAATTGCGTTACTCTCAGACCCCGGTGCATACAGTTAACATTAACATTAAAGCCTAAAAAAATAACTAGATCAAATATAAAATGTAGATACAACTATACTGTACAATAAGGTAATGATATAAAAAAAGACATATAATAAAATAAAAAATAAAGTTAAATAAAGCAGCGCAAGGCAAATGACAGATATAGTGCAAATCAATGAAGTGAACAACAGTGAAGTTAAAAGATTTTTTAGTGCAAAAAAATCACTTATTAAAAATATCTTATTAAGTCTGATTAAAGTGACAAGTGACAAGTGACCGAGAGCAGTTGTTTTATTTAACTGACTGAGTTCCATACCGAATGAGGTAGTGAGCAGACCAATGCTGCACAAGTGACTAGTGCATGCCATCATATAATAATTAGTGTGTGTGGAGGGGAGGGGGCGCAGGTTCAGGAGGGAGTTCAGCTTCCTAACAGCCTGGTGGATGAAGCTGTCCTTCAGTCTGCTGGTCCTGGCCTGGAGACTCCGCACGTGCACGTGATAATCATAAATTCCACCAGGGGTGAGCAGTGTTTGCAAATCACAACAGTATCACGGCCAGAGATGTATAAAGTACTATAGACCCATACTTGACTAAAAGTACAAGTGCTCTATCAAAAAAGTGACTTGAGTAGAAGCTGAAGTGCTCTTTAAGCACCACACTTAAGTAGAAGTACTAAAGTATTCAAAAAATTTTGTACTTAAGTATTGCAAGTAGTCTATTTAAAAATTTACTACTCAAGTACTGAAAGTAAAAGTACAAGTATTGTGTTATGTAGTTATTAAAGAAAGTAGTCAAAAGTTTGAACATATTGTTTTTACTATTTTTAATGATTAACCTAAAGGACAATTACAATTCCTTTGACTAACTTTTTGTAAACAAAAAACGGTTACAGGGTTAGTTCGCCCAGTTTGCTAAATTATGTCACTTACCCTCATGTTGTTTCAAACCCGTAAGACCTCAGTTTATTTTTGGAACACGGTTTAAGATATTTTAGATTTAGTCTGAGAGCTCTCAGTCCCACCATTGAAGCTGTGTGTACGGTATACTGTCCATGTCCAGAAAGGTAAGAAAAACATCATCAAAGTAGTGTGACATCAGAGGGTCCTTTAGAATATTTTGAAGCATCAAAAATACATTTTGGTCCAAAAATAGCAAAAACTACGACTTTATTCAGCATTGTCTTCTCTTCCGTTTCTGTTGTAAGACAGTTAAAAACAAAGCAGTTTTTGATATCCGGTTCGCGAACGAATCATTCGATGTAACCGGATCTTTTTGAACCAGTTCAGCAAATCGAACTGAATCGCGGTTCACGGTTTGCGTCTCCAATACGCATTAATCCACAAATGACTTAAGCTGTTAACTTTTTTAATATGTCTGACACTCCCTCTGAGTTAAAACAAACCAATATCCCGGAGTAATTAATTTACTCACACAGTACACTGACTGAACTGATGTGAATAGAGAACTGAAGATGAACACCGAGCCGAGCCAGATAACGAACAACAGACTGACTCGTTCACGAGTCAAGAACCGTTTCTGTCAGACGCGTCCGATTCGTTAACCGAATTCTGTACTAATGTTATGAGCCCAGGTAAACCGAAGGCTTGGAGGCTTGCAGTCAACGCCAATGACGCCATTACGTCGAGCGCAAAAGAATCGGTGAACTGTTTTCTTCAACTGGTTTATTGAATAGAACTGTCAGAAAGAACTACTGGTGATCCCGAGAACCGATGCAACCGGTTCTTGACTCGTGAACGAGTCATTATCTGGCTCGGCTCGGTGTTCATCTCTCTCTTCACAGCAGTTCAGTCGGCACGCGCAGTCTTCTTAATCGCTTGTTTCGTTCAATGATGTGCCATCTTCATCAAACCTGCCATCCACAGTTCTGGCAGTGGTAATGTGGATTTGTAATGGAATGATTCGTAACATTTTTATAATTGTAACGAGTAACGATGCAGCACATAAAAAAATATTGGAGTAAAAGTATTAAACTCAGCGAAAATATGTACTGAAGTAAAAGTGGAAGTAGGAGAAAAAAATAATACTCTAGTAAAGTACAGATACTGCCTTTTAGTACTTAAGTACAGTAGTGAAGTAGTTCTACTTCGTTACTATACATCTCTGATCACGGCACCACGCGTCATTGATGTAAACACAAAGCCTGCCGCCGTGGGTTTTTCCTCCTGCGACGAGAGCTCTGACGCTCGATAGCATGTCAGCTGGTCGAGCTGAATGGCGCCATCTGGAACGCTGTTGCTGAGCCATGTTTCCGTGAACACAAAAACACAACAGTCTCTGACAACAGCATAGTAATCGAATGTAGTCCAGTTTATTATCCAACGAGCGAACGTTAGCCAGTACGATGGTGGGGATAGATGGCTTGTGTGGGTTAACCGTTAGCCTAGCCCGGATACTTCCGCGCTTCCCCCTCTTCTGCTTCCTCTCACACCGCTTGAGGCGCCTCCGCTGCGGGCGAGATGCAGTAGTGGGGGTCGGTGATGGTGAAGGCCTCTGTAGTAGATCGAGATCCCGCAGCTGTATTTGCGCTTACAGACAGGTAGACGCGACGACAACGTACAAAAACACTGCGACTCACAAGACAAAAAACACGAAAACACCGTTCTGTCGGGACAGAGAGAAGCTGCTGCGTTTGGACACGCCGCCATCTTGGTTGCATATATTTTGCATCATGTCTGTAGGCAGACTCGTCACCATCCTGGATGAGACCGATGAGTGTAGTGTCATCTGCAAACTTCAGGAGCTTGACATAGGGGTCTTTAGAGGTGCTGTCATTGGTGTACAGGGAGAAGAGCAGTGGGGAGACAACACATCCCTGAGGGGCACAAGTGTTGGTGTAGCAGCTGTTGGACATGAATTTCCCCAGTCTCACTAGCTGTTTCCTATCTGTCAGAAAGCTGGTGATCCACTGCGACTCAATCGCACCTGCTGATATAGCCAAGCATTCACTGCATAAAATAAAATAAAATAAAATAAAGGAATTAACACCATTAGCCAAGCAGTTGTTTAACATGTGTAATCAAAGGTATTTTGTGAGATGATTAAACAAAGGCAGGAGTCCTCAAAACATTTATTACTTTAAACATCACTCATATTTCTGTGATGTAACGTTATTTGTTTTGTCCTATAGAAGCACTTGGGTGATACACAGAGAAAATACCATCAGCAAATTAAGAAGAGAAAGAAAAAAATTAGGGAGCTGAAAGAAGCTGTGGAGATTCACAAGGTGAGTTTTGAGAAAAAGAAGAACTGCTGGTTTCAGACTCAGTTGGTTTCAGACTCTTCTTCAGATGGTTATTGAGGGTGATTTTCAGTCCCAATGAAGCACAGTAGACTGTGTGAGCAGCAGTAAGAGCTGATTGTATTGTGTGTCTTACAGCAATCTGCACAGACAGCAGTGGAGGACAGTGAGAGGATCTTTGGTAAGCTCATCAGCTCCATTAAGAGAAGACGCTCTGAGGTCACACAGATGATCAGAGATCAAGAAAAGACTGTAGTGAGTCGAGCTGAAGCACTTATAAAGCAACTGGAGAAGGAGATTGACCAAATGAGGTCCATAAATGACGAGCTGGAGCAGCTTTCACAAACACATAATGACATCCATTTCCTCCAGGTTGAACCATGATCTTTAGGCTCTTCTTTACAGCTTGTACTGATTGAATTATTTTTAATGATGCTTGAGTAGTATTTGTTTTTCTTAAAATATTTTTTCTGTCTGTGTAGAGTTACCTGTCTCTCCCTGTTCCTCCTGGGTCTCCGGATGTTCCCAAAATCAATGAGAGGTCTTTTGATAAAGTAGGAAAATCAGTGTCTCGGCTGAGACAGGAATTGGAGGATTTCTGCACAAAGGAGATTGAAAAGCTATCTGGTCAAGGTAGAGTACCAGCAGAGTCCAAATATATATATATATATATATATATATATATATATATACATTTATTTAGTTTTTACACTGAAAATGTCTGTTGGTTTCCACAGTGAGATGCATCCAGATAATTCCTCCCCCAGGACATGTGATCAAAAAAAAGCTTTTTTTAGTCACAATAAAACAACAAATCCTCGAGGAAGAACAGTGGGATTCAGAGGGATAAACATCATTTTACTGAATAAAAAATGAGTGCACGCTCCTCTGCCCTGATCTCGCATTCTTATGCAGTGCTTTGAAACTAAACAAAGCCCCAGTAAAGCCCTGTAAGGGACATTTGATTATTATTGGTATTAGTATTTGCTTTACTTAGAAGAGTTTTGTTAAATTGTCTGAATGCTTCATCAATATGCATGTTAAATATGTATTAATATGTATGAAATATGACACATGTTAAATATGTATTATAATTGGATGAGCATCCTGGTTTGATTTGGATATAAATCAAATCAATAGATGGCTGACAGAGTAGCATTGCTGGCATGATCTCCTGGAAATCTCAGTCTGTGTTATGCCCTATCCTGCTCATACTCTCCCTATACAAGACATGTCGCTGATTTAAATAATCGGTACAACATTTAGAAGTTTTTTTGTTTTGTTTTTTGTCTTTCAACTTTCAGTCCTGTCTACTATATTTCTTCTTTTTGTGCACTCTATCCACATGTCCTCAGTTATGGATCAAGCGTTCAGAAATAAAGCTCTGATGGACATGCTCCAGCAAATTAAAAATGATATGCTGGCTCATTTTGATGCTAAACTTAACCACATTCAATGTAGCGTCAATGCAATGAATGACTCGCTTAAGTCACTAGGAGAACAAGGCCTAACCTGATTTTACCAAGTGAGACATGTTCCTGGGACAACATCGTTGTTGACCCTGGAACAACATTGTGATTAACCAATCAGATTTGAAGAACCAGTTTATAGATTTTGTGAAGTTTATGCTTAAAATCAGTGTTTGGTGCTTGTACATCAGTGTCATTCATCTATCATTTCCTCTGATTTTAGGGATTACTCATGGTTAAGGTTAGGTTTAGGTGTAGGGATATGGTTAAGAATATATTTTTGGAGTAAAATGTTGTTCCAGGGTCAACAAAATATGTTGACCTAGGAACACATCGGACTTGGCAAAATCAGGACGTGCGAGAACAAGTGGGTGAATTCAGGGTCAGCTCTAACCAACATAACAGACCTGGAGGCACGAGTAAAGACCTTTGAGAAGCAAAACTCCTACCTGGGGGAGAAAATTGAGGATGCCGAGAACCGAAGCAGGGCATCAAATCTTCAGTTTCTACGAGTGCCTGAGGTTCGAGGGCCATGATATGATCAGCTTCATCAGGCTGCTTCGATGCATCTTTTTGGCATAGATAATTTCACCGCTCACCAGGAGTATACAGAAGGGGCTCCAAGGTCAATCCTGGTGATGTTTATTTTTACATTTCCAGGACAAGGTGAAGATTCTACATCTTGCGCATGGGAAAAATAGAGCTAGAGTCCAATGGAGCTCGAGTGTATTTATATCCGGGCTTTAGCACTGGTCTGGTAGAAAAGCATCATCTTTTTGATCCAATTATGGATATGAAATACGTAGGTACTGCTCTATCCAGCCTTGCTTCGAGTTCAAGTTGACGGCAAAACTTTGCTATGAAGCTGATGCGTTTGTCCATGATGTCAATATGTAGTCACCTTGAGTCTGGTCTGTATTTATACTTAAGCTTATTATTTGACTCTTTGGGTTTCACTTACTGTTTTGCCATACTCCAGGCATTATGACACAGTGTCATGAAGCTGATGCGTACCTGATCTTGTTTTTGCAACATGAGATACAGGATTATATATTATTAAAACCTTTGATTAAAACTTATTAAACAAGATGCTCTTTATTTTTTATTATTTTTATTAATTATGTTATTTTTATAATCCTGTTTGTTGGGTTAGTTTTTAATTTAATTAATTAATCCCGTTAACTTTGATGTTGCAAGGTTAATTTATGTTGTTAATATTCTTATTGCTGACTGAGTTCTGTTTTATCTCTGTTGTTGTTTCTCTCCTATGGTTCTGTTTGAAATATTGGTATTGTGTTATGTATGTGTGTTTGTGTGTATGTGTGTGTGTGGATGTATTTTGTGTTTGTATCCTCTCATGCTGTCTGCCCCTTATTATTCATATATTATACTTTATTTTTCTTAATTCTGCTTCTTTCAGTTTTTTTTTTTCTTTTCTTAAAGGATGGTTAATGGTCTTAAAATAATTAATGTAATAGAGGAGCTGAAACTTGATCAACTAAAAGCATGGCTTGTCTACAATAAACCTATCTGAAACCTGGTTATCTTCCACTTTTACTGATAATGATATTAGTTTAGATGATTACATGCTGTACAGAACAGATAGAGGCTCTAGATGAGGTGGAGTAGCCACATGTGTATCATTAAGATTACTGTCACGGGTGATTGTTCCAAAGGAGAAATCAGTACACTTTGAAGGCTTGTTTGTTAAGGTAATTCTTCATTAAAATACTCATTTAATAATTTGAAATATTAACAGATTAACAGAATTGTCCCTCAAAATCTATAAAGAAATTTATGTCAACTGTTTCCTCCTTAGGCACTAGTGAAATTATTCTGTTATGGTGATTTTAACATTAACTGGCAAGATCCTACTTCAGCTACTGTGCGCCATCTTATTAATGGTTTGAACTTTTTAATGAGTCCACAAGAGTCGATATAAAATCAAGAAATCTTTGTTTCTGGATCTTGGTTATAGATTTGTGAAATCAGGTATCCTTTCGGACTGTTTCAGTGACCACTGCATTATTTATTGTGTCTTGAAAATCAGTACTACTCATCTTCCACCTAAATTTATTAAGGTAAATACTACCAAATTATTTAATAGTGATAATTTGATGCATGCTTTCCATAATATTAATTTGAATAGACTAAACTTAACACCATTTGTTAATGATGCATGGGAATATTTTTCCACTGAGATTTTGAATATAATTAATAAACATTCACCCCTGAGAGTTATTAAGGTAAAAGACAATCATTCACCTTGGGTTAGTTGGGAATTGGTTGTTCTCTTTAAACCGAGAGATAGGGCCTGGGAAAGGAACCGTCTTACACAAGATATAGCTGACTGGGAGTCTTACAAGCACTTGAGAAATGCCTGTACTACTCAACTACTAGGAACGCCAAATCAAACTATTATAAAAACGGTTTTGCCAATAATTTTAATAACCCTGACAATTCTGTTAGCAAATGAACAATTTATTAGGTAAGCCTGTAAATAGGTAGCCTCTTCTCCTGGACAAATTACATTCTATTGTTGTTGACAGGCCTCCCTTCTCTGGTTCAACTATTACCTTCATCACAGTCAACAATGTATTTTCTTTAGAGGCAGTCATTCAGATTCTAGAACTATAGAGAGAGGTGTACCACAAGGTTCTTCTCTTGGACCTCTTTTGTTTTCCATTTTCATTAATGACCTTTTTCTTACCTGCACCAATTGTAATATGCAACTGTATGGCGAAGACAGGTTCCCACTGACCTTTTAAGCTCAAATTCATGGACTCATTACCCCTTGTGGCTGTTGGGCAATTTAAATATCTTGGTCTCTGGCTAGTTTGTATTCTTTCATTTAATACCCATATACACTCAATTACAAATAAACTTACTTATCATTTAAAAATACTTTATCAATTAGTTGCTTTCATTTTTTTTTTTTCGCAAAACAATTATCTCTCAATTATTATTTCCAAATCTTGATTATAGTGATATTATTTACCAGAACACCACAGCTACCAATCTTCAACCCCTTAAGGTTGTATATAACAGTCTGTGCAGGTTTATTCTTTGTTGTCACTTTAGAACTCACCACTGCCTTATGTATCACCAATTGTCCTGGCTTACTCCATCCTCCAGACGTCATTTTCATTGGTTATTGTTTATTTTCAAATGCATTCACTTTAGTTATCCTGATTACTTGAAACAATATTTAATCCCATTCAGCTCCTCGTATAGTTTAGGCCATGCAGATGGCATATCTTTTGTTGTCCCTAGAATCAATCAAGAATGTGGCAAATATTCATTTAAATATAAAGCACCCTTTTATTGGAATAATTCGCCTGTCTCTATGCTATTCTCAACTTCCCTCCATATGTTTAAAAATGCTCCTGTACATCACCTTAAGAATATTTGTATTTGTTTTAGATTTCTGTTTACATATGTTTGTATATTTTATTTCAGTGGAATGTCATTGTTACATTGTTGAATAATTATTGAATTATTACTAATGTCAAAGATGCATACTGTTGTGGGGTTAGACAGCCCTCTGAGAGTTCTGTGTGTGTGTGTGTGTGTGGGTGTGGGTGATGACTGTGTTGTCTTGTTTTTGTACTGACTGTATTGTATTGATGTATTTACTGCACTGCTGTATCTGCTGCTTGTGTATGTATTTGTGAATATTGAGGACCCCTTGTCAACGAGATGATTCATCTCAAGGGGCTTATCCTCTTAATACATTTGAAAAAATTTGGATATAAATACTAAGTCATAATGTTATTCGGGTCGCACTCTGTAGCCATGACTGTCACCTTTTCTTGCAAAAAAAAAAAAAAACTCTTCAAAAGACTTTTGTCTCATACATTCATTGAAATAGAAAATTGCAGCGACAGTTTGCTGTCAGAAGTGGGATATCTTGAGGGTTTTCGTCTGGACCCGAGAGCTGATAAGACTGATTATGGACTTTGTAGTTTCAGCCCTACTCTGCATAAAAGTTCAGGGAGAGGACCAGAGGGACTGATATCATCTAAATGAACTCAGTGGCAACAAATTGAGAAAAAGTGGAAGTAGACTTTAATTTTATGAAACTTGGGATGTTTGTTGTGGGATTAACTCCCAGTGAGGTCTGTGTTTGCTCCTAGTCGATTAAGGTTATTTTTAAGAGCAAAATTGAGATCAACCAGTCTAGCTGATCAAGAGTTATTTTCAAAAAGAAGAGTGAGATAAATTGACACTAATTCAGGGTTAATTTCTGAAAAGGAAATTGACATTAAATGTTGTTGATCAAGAGTATTTTTTCTAAGAAGAAAACTGAGATTGACTAATGGTAGGCAAGAGTATTTTGTGAAATAAAAAGAAAATTACTGCTAAAGAGCAAGAGTTATTCTCTGAAAAAGAAAAGTGAGATTCATTTATAGGGATCAGAAATCATTCAGCGTAGTGAGCTGAAACCACCTCGGAGACGTCTGACGTGGGTGGCATAGAGCAATAGGCACCTGGGACACAGAATATGAAATTGGAGTGGGAAAAAACAATTAGAGCAAACAAAGCAATGGTAAATATGATAATCCCATCTATTGTCAAATTCATTAAATGCTAAATGTATATGGCTATAAATGTCTGACAAGGGTTTACTTTTTTTTTATTAAGCATCATGTGTTCCCTGTTTGTGGAAAACTTAGTTGTAAAGTTTAAAAATATATATATGGGTTAAATAATAGTGTATAAGTGGAAAAGATCTGACTCTCGATAACAGATCTCTGTCCTTTTTTTTTTAGATGGGTTAAAAAAGACATGAAACAGGAAAACGTATGGGCTCTTGTTGTGGCCTTCACACTCTCATTTGACAGCTTGTGGTTAGAGTGAAGCTGTAGGATGTTAGAAGAGACAAGGGTCTCATGAAACAGATGCAAAGCTGCTTTCATTGTCTACTTTTCATGCAGTTCCACTGGCATTATTTGAGCCTTCAAATGAAAATTGATGAATAGCTATTACATGGAATGCCGATTTACAGATCTTAGGGTTAGTGAATCATTTTTGTGTTTCTAATTGAATATTGTGTATTAAAGGTGTATGTTTTAATTTTTTTCCATGTATCGTGATAAAAGGTCAGGCTTTGAATTAATAGTTTACAAAAATAATTAAATACTGCCCTTATTTACACACCCTCATATTGTTTCAAACGTATGAATTTTATGTTCAACACTGACAATAAACAACATTGCATAGAAAAGATACATCCCAGCGAATAAGTCCATTTTAATTTTCATATTTGGGTAAACTGTTTTAGCATGCATATATCTTCCCAGCTTGAAACAGAGCAGTACAAAAAATAATAATAATTTAAAGAACGGTATATTGTTGAGAAAAAAACTCCCCAGTAAAAATAAGGTTTAATGCATTTTATTAAAGCAATGGAATCAATTTAGTATTTTGCACTTCATTCATTTGTGTTTTATGGGTAAGAAAAATGTCCATAAAATTATTGATATCCTAAAAGAAAATTAACACACTGTAAAAAATTTAAATAACTGGAATAATTTGTTAAATTACAACACAGTTTAATGCAAGATTCTGTTTTATGGATTTTTATACAGTGCACTATATATATATATATATATATATATATATATATATATATATATATATATATATATATATATACTAGTGGTGGGCCATTCTTGGCGTTAATGTGCTGCGTTAACGTGAGACTCTTATCGGGCGATAATCTATTCTCAAAATTGGGTTGAGAGCTGGGTCTATACTACGCGAGCAATGATTAGCCCCTGGTCTTATGCACCACATGGCTTGAGAAACCCCTTCTCAAAGACTTAACGTTACTTTTAGTTATTATTTTATTTGGGTAGCACACATATTCTGAATGCTTTAGGCAGAATTCAAATGAGCCATTTTAATCTGGATGAATCAAGATTAATTCCAAGATTACAGTTAGATTAATCTAGATTATAATTTTTTTTTATCTATGCCCAACACTAATACACACACACACACAAACACACACACACACAGTTGAGGTAAAAAGTTTGCATCTCCCTTGCAGAACCTCAAAATGTTAATTATTTTCCCAAAATAAGAGGGGTCATATGAAATGCATGGTTTATTTAGCAATTCAGTACTGACCTGAATAAGAGATTTCACATAAAAGCAGCAATGCCTGATTGATTTTGAGATCCATCTTTACACACTGAGGACAAGTGAAGGACTCATATACATCTATTACAGAAGGTGCAAACACTCAATTATGCTCCAGAAGTAAAAGCCATGCATTAAGAGCCAGGGGTGAACACTTTTAAATAGAATAAAGATGTGTACAACTTTCTTATTTCAAGATTCAAGATTTTGTTTGTCACATACATGTTTGTATGGAGACTAATCATGTATGGATGTATGCAACTAGGCATGTAGACAGGCTGTTATCCTTATATAAGTTAATATGCCCACTCAATAAAATGAATATCTAAATGAACACAGAGACCTCAATACTTGGTACACCACACACAATTACGGTAACAATCAGTGAATAGTGTTTGATTATGAATGGATCATTTTGAGTAGAAAATAAACTCCATGTGTCACAAAACAGTATGTTACTAAAACAAACAACAAATAACAACTAACTAAACAACTAACAACAAAAACAACCATAAAACAGTGTAATTTTTTTATTATTCATTATTCCATTGCATGATGGGAAATATGGGATTATAACTTTGATATTTACTTAAAGAATCCTTGTAAACATAACAAACAGTTCCAAGTAAAATATACTTATGGGTTTTAACTTTCATTTATACCTAGGCAGATCCATTTGAATTTACTTATGTATTTAAGTAAAATAAATAAAAATGAAACCTCAAATAGCTTATTGAATTGAACATGATATTTTGAAGTAAAAAGACAAAATAGTATTTGTTTGTAAAATTTACTTAACTGATGCTATATTTATTTAAAAGTTTAAAAAAAATCTCTTTTTACAGTGTAACTGTACTACGTTAATAGCCAAACAATAGCTTCAAACTGGATTTAAAGGTCATAGGTTAATTTGTTACAGATTTTGGAAATGTGATCAAATCTGTCTGCTTAGAATTTTTATTAACCAACAGATGATTGAAAATGTATTTATAAAATTTTTGGCCCTGCAAAATATTTGTAATAAAATAATTTGTAACTGTACAAGCATTCAGCAAGTGCATATTATTTTTCACCTATTTAGCAAAGTCTGTTCTAACTCCACCTTAAAATGCTAAATTACTTATTGCATGTCTTTATAGAATATGTAAGCAGTCATACAGAAACTGTCTTCATATTTTTCTGTTACCAATTTATTTGGAAAGTAATGAATAGATGGATGAATAAATAAATAAACAAGCAATAGGATGGCACATTAGATTGTTTTTTTATGCTGTGCAATCTAGACCATTATTCAGAAAAAAAAATCTAGTTTAACATGTCCCACTTTATGTTAGATGGCCTTAACTACTATGTACTTGCATTTAAATTAATAATTTGGTATTTTCATGATCTCTAGCAAGAGTGCTCATAAGTACAACTAGGCACTCCTTTCTATAAAATGTTTATAAAGTGTACTTATTGTGGAAATAATATACTTTAAAAAAACAAACATAAATGCAAATTAAATATGTTATTTGTGCTGCTTAAGTGCATTGTATTTGCAATAAATTTCAAATTTTTCACATTTTAAAGTTCTATTAAATGCAATAAGTTGAACTTTTGAGTGATTTTGAGTGAAGGGGGGGGCTACAATGTTGTTTCATGTATTCATGTCACGGTAGGAAATCCATTGTTTCCTCCGTGTCATGTTTTGTGTTTGTATTTGTACTCACGTAGTCTCCATGTGCTCGTTTGGTTGATTGTTGTCACCTGGGTGTTGATTGTCTCGCGTTGATTGAGCTCGGCTCTCCCAGGAGGAGAGGATCAGGCGGAGATCCCTGGGACTGTGTTTATACTGTGGCAGCCAAGAACATCACATCCAGCGCTGTCCGGTAAAAGACCAAGCCCGATAGTAAAACTGAGGCTACTATCGGGTGGGATCTCTGCTAGGAAGACCTCATCTACATCGACACTCCTTCCGGTGAGTCTACGGTGGTCCACCCACGCACTCGATCATCACGCTTTGTTGGATTCTGGGGCCGAGGGTAGTTTCATGGACTTCAAGTTTGCTAGTAAGCTCAACATTCCTCTCACCTCCCTCAAACACCCCATTGCACCTTTTGCACTCAACGGACACAGACTGCCAGTCATCACACAGACCACTTTACCTGTTTCTCTCATCACATCTGGTAACCATACGGAGGAGATTTCATTTTTCATCACGGACTCACCTCTATCTCCCATTGTTCTCGGTCACACCTGGCTCCATAAACACAACCCCAGGATCGATTGGCGTCTCGGATCTGTGGTTAGCTGGAGCGAGGAGTGTCATTTGTCTTGTCTTTTGTCTGCTGGTGTTAATGTTTCGGAGTCTGTGTTTCAGGGGGAAGCAGTGGATTTGGCTAACGTGCCCGCGGAGTACCACGACCTGAAGGAGGTGTTCAGTAAGTCTCGGGCTGATTCTCTTCCTCCTCATCGTCCCTATGACTGTGCGATAGAGTTATTGTCAGGTACTTCTCCGCCTAAGGGCAAGTTATATTCTTTGTCTATTCCAGAGACGGCGGCCATGGAGAAATATATATCCAGTTCTCTAGCAAAGGGGTTCATCCGCCCTTCTTCTTCTCCAGCGGGGGCGGGGTTCTTTTTTGTGGGAAAGAAGGACGGATCCTTGCGACCTTGCATTGACTACCGAGGGTTGAACAACATAACGGTAAAGAATACCTATCCTTTGCCGCTTATGTCTTCAGCTTTTGAGAGGTTGCAGGGAGCGTCCGTTTTCACTAAATTGGACTTACGTAATGCTTATCATTTGGTCCGCATCAGGGAGGGGGATGAGTGGAAGACTGCCTTTAACACCCCTAGAGGCCATTTTGAGTACTGCGTCATGCCTTTCGGGCTAACGAACTCGCCGGCAGTCTTCCAAGCACTCGTTAATGACGTGTTGCGAGACATGGTCGATCTGTTCATATATGTTTACCTGGATGACATATTGATTTTTTCTTCGTCTCTCCAGGAACACGTGCAACACGTACGACGAGTGCTTCTGCGGTTGCTAGAGAATGGATTGTTTGTCAAGGCGGAGAAATGCGTTTTTCATGCACAGTCTGTTTCTTTTCTAGGACACATCATTTCGACTGAGGGTGTTCGCATGGATCCTGAGAAGGTTAAGGCTGTGGCAGATTGGCCATCCCCAGAGTCTCGCAAGGCCCTGCAGAGATTTCTGGGGTTCGCCAATTTTTACCGGTGTTTCATTCGCAATTTCAGCCAACTAGCCGCACCTCTGACCGCTTTGACCTCCCCTAGATTGACGTTCAGGTGGTCAGACGCAGCCGAGGCTGCGTTTGCCAAATTGAAGAGCTGCTTTGTTTCAGCTCCCATTCTCGTCACCCCTGATCGCTCACGTCAATTCATAGTGGAGGTCGACTCGTCAGAGGTGGGGGTAGGAGCAGTGTTGTCCCAGCGCGCATCCTCAGATGGAAAGGTGCATCCTTGCGCGTATTATTCTCACCATTTATCTCCTGCGGAGGTTAATTATGACATTGGCAATCAAGAGTTGTTGGCAGTCAAACTTGCACTGGAAGAATGGCGTCACTGGCTTGAAGGGTCGGGTGTACCTTTCATTGTATGGACGGACCATAAGAATCTCGAATACATTAGAACCGCCAAAAGACTTAACTCCAGACAGGCTCGGTGGGCATTGTTTTTTGGTCGTTTCGATTTTACACTTTCTTACCGGCCGGGTTCCAAAAACATCAAACCCGATGCTTTATCCCGTCTTTTTGAGCATTCCGATCGTACTGCTACTCCCGAGCCCATTTTACCGGGGACCATCATTATCTCA
>NC_068414.1:6246799-6271568 GCF_023724105.1 Carassius gibelio | reverse complement strand
GGCGGGCTGTTGCATGCTCCATCTTACACAGCGTTATAGGGGTGGGCCTGGATAAATCCTTGTTTTTAATGGATCCTCTGAAATTGAATGTGAGCAAATTGCCAGTGTTTTATGGAAATCTGTTTAAAGTTTGGAACCTTTTCAATTTAAGGAGGAATGAGATGACACCTTCTATCCACTGGCTTTTGGAAGAGCCTTTAATAAATGGAGCTCGTTTTGATTTAACGAAGGACAATTCATCCTTTCATGGACTAAATGCGCTATTGTTGGATTCACAAATTTTTACTTTGGGACTTTTGATTCACATTGCCGGGGTGGACTTTAAAAATACAGAAGAAGTGGCTTCCTGCTTAAAGATCAAGTCTATGTGGACTGTTGAACGGATGCTAATGAGTTGGAAGTCACTGGTCAATGATGAAGAAAAAAGACTGTTACTGGACACTAATGGAATAATAAATGCTCCCATTTTACAAGAATGTTTCCCTCTTTTTAAGTTGTTTCCCAAATTAGAGGGTTGTAAGGGACCTTTTCTGGATGGTGGAAATTGTTTGTGTTTGGACTTTTTGACAGCAACTGGTAAGGCTTTTTATAAGATATGTGTTAAAGTTTTCAATAAAAAGGTTTTGAATGGAAAAGTTGACACACCTTGGCGCAAAATATTGGGTATAGAAGAGAGTGTGAAACCTGAATGGAGGTCACTGTATAAGCCACCGTTACCCAAAAGGTCAGGGGATATGCAGTGGAGACTTCTTCATGGCGCCATTGCAGTAAATGCTTTTATTTCTGTTATTAATCATGAAGTTTTGTCTGATTGTCCTTTTTGTTCAAAAAGAGAAACCGTGTTTCATGCTTTCATGGAATGTAACTGATTGAAACCGTTATTTTTATGTTTGGAAAAAATTTTCATTTCTTTTAATGAATTGTTTTTCATGAAAATTTTTGTTTTTGGTTTTAAATTTGTTAGAGGTAACAAGTTTACATGTCAGCTTTTGAATTTTGTTTTAGGGCAGGCTAAATTAGCTATTTATATGAGCAGGAAAAACAAGGTGGAGAGATTGTCTGGTGACAATGTGGTGGTTTTGTTTTTAAATTTGGTGAAATCAAGAGTGTTGGTTGATTTTTGTTTTTTTAGTAGTCTATGAAGGATTTAGACACTTTTGAGAAGAAATGGTGTGGTAAAGGAGCTTTGTGCTTAGTTATTGAAGAAGAGTTGTCTTTTACATCTTTGATGTAATTTTTATTTCAATGCTTTTATTTTTTGGTGACATGATGTAACAGTTAGAAGTGTTGTAGCAAGTGTACTAAAAAATGTGATTTATTTGTAATAAAAGGTGTTTCAATTCTCAAATTCTCTCTCTCTTCTGCTCTCTCTCTCTCTCTCTCTCTCTCTCTCTCACACACACACACACACACACACACACACACACACACACACACACACACACACTCTCTCTCTCTCTCTCTCTCTCTCTCTCTCTCTCTCTCTCTCACACTTCCGGTGTGACTGTTGCGCGAGGGTGTGGGTGCGTGGAGCAGAGCGGTTTGCGTGAGTAAATTGTGGAAGGAGCCGTTTGTTGGGAGTGAAAGTGTCTCCTTGGTTGAGTGAGATTTCTTTATTTCTTTATTTATTTTCTTCTTTTCACTTATTTATAGGTATTAGGGTTAGGTTAGTTTTTTATTTTTATTTTTTTTCTCCCCCTGACTTCGGTCAGAGAGGGAGGATTGTGGGGTCAGATATGGCGGATCTCTCACAGTTAACCATCAAACATGGTTGCAAGTGTATGCCTGAGGCCGCGGTGTCAGTGGAGGATTGTCTGATAGCTGTGAGTGCGGCGATCGGTGGCGCAAATATCAAATCTGCCTCCCGTATGAACAAAGCAATTGTGTTTTTTCTCAGTGAAAGCCACATGGTGAACGATTTGGTTGAAACAGGGTTGATAATCAAAGACATCTTTGTGCCTGTTTTGCCTTTGTCAAGCCCAGCCAAGAAGGTCATTTTATCAAACGTACCACCGTTTGTAAAAAATGAAAAACTAGAGCAAATACTCCAGAGGTATGGAAAGATAGTAAGTCCAATTAAAATGATTCCTCTTGGATGTAAAAGTCCGGAGATTAGACACGTCATGTCGTTTCGACGTCAGGCTTTAATGATTCTGAATTCTCAGAGTGATCCATTAAATCTGTCAGCGAAGTTGAGTATTGAGGGAAAGGATTACACTGTATTTATAAGTTCAGAGTCAATGAAGTGCTTTTTTTGCGGTGATTTTGGACATGTCAGACAAACTTGCCCGAAGCGAGATAAACCGGTTCCGGCTCTGGAGAACATTGAGAGGGCGGCCGGCGCGGATGATGCTGCGACCGCTGGGGCGTCAGAACCGCAGCCGGACGGAGCGATCTCTGCGCCCGGTGATCTGCCCGAGGGGACTGGGGTGCTGGAGGCCTCTGGAGACGGCCCGAAGGAGGCTGTTGAGGAGGAAGCCGGTCCGAGTCATGCTCCCGCCGAAACGCAGCCGGAGACGAGCTCGGGACAGGTGGGTTTGCAGCCCATGCCCGAAACTGATTTGGTTTGCGATGGAGGACAGGCGCAGCCTGATAAAATGGAGAGTGATACTACTACTGAGGAATTGTTTAAACAGGGTAAAGACGACTTTTCATCTCAGGCCTCGTTGGATTTAGTGGATGACTCTGAAAATGAGCATGATGATACGGATTTAATGAGTAATTATGGGGAGGATTCGGAGCTCATCTCTGGAGGTAAGATCAAACTTTATTCACTTCAACAGATTAATCACTTTTTGGATACTACAAAAGGACTACGTAAACCGAGAATTGATTCATTTTTCCCTGATGTAAAATTGTTTTTATTGTCCGGCTCCTTGGCCATGAAGAAGGCTTCTTTGGATGAGCTTGATAAACCAAAACGGTACCGTCTCAAGAAACTGCTTAGCAACGTTAGAAGTTCTTTGAAATTGCAAAGTAAAAAATGAATATAGTTTGGTTGTCAAATAATCCCTGTGGAGTCTTTTTATTGTGTGGTTATCTTTTACTCTATTTCATGGCACCTTTGAAATTTAGCTCAGTAAATATAAATGGGTGTCGTGAGGCTTTGAAGAGGACTAGTCTTTTTGATTATTTTTATGAAAAAGAGTAGTGTTGTTTTTCTACAGGAAACTCACACGGATGTTAAAAATCAAATCCAGTGGCAGAGTGGGTGGAATGGACAGGTTGTTTTGAGTCATGGTTCAAGTAACAGTGCAGGAGTGGCTATTCTTCTTGGAGCTGACTTTAAGGAACAAAAAGCGTTTTTGATGTTCTACCAGGTAGAATGCAGAGAGTAGATGTTGCATTACATGGGCTCGATTTTTCACTTTTTAATGTATATGCCCCCAATATTGGGACGGAACGTATACTTTTTTTTGAAAAACTTCATACAGCATTAAACAGTGTCCCACAGGGTAGGATTATTGTTTTGGCTGGAGATTTTAACTGCACTTTAGATCACACAGTGGACAGAAATCATGAAGAACCTCATAGGCCGTCAGCAGAAGTTTTTAGAAAATTGGTAATTTATCATGATCTCATGGATGTTTGGAGGGAAGCTTTTCCTGATGTAAAACAATATACGTGGACAAAAGTAAATTCAAATAGGGTTTCTGCAGCCAGACTTGACAGAATTTATGTTCAAAGAAGTTTTTGTGAAAAGTTTATTGATAGTTCTATTATTCCTACTCCTTTCTCAGACCATCATTATGTGTCTGTCAGTATCACTTCTGCACAGAGCACATTTAAATGCCCCTACTGGCGCTTTAGCAATAGGTTTTTGCAGGATGAAAATTTTGTGCACTCTTTTTCACTTTTCTGGGAGAGGTGGAGAGAGAGTAAGTCTCAGTATAAATCCCTAAGTCAGTGGTGGGATATTAGTAAAGTTCAAGTTAAGATGTTTTGCCAGAAATATACTGCACATAATAAGAATACTCTTGGAAGCAAAATGAGACAATTTGAACAGGACATTTTGCAGATGAACATTGAACAATATGATGGAAGTGCTGTTGAGGTGTTGGAAACTAGGAAAATTCTTCTCCACAATCTCCTGGAAGAGAAAGCTAAAGAGACTCTGGTTCGGGCAAGGTTTACATCCTTTAATTGCATGGATGCCCCAACATCTTTTTTTTTCAATTTGGAGAAGAAAGTTGTTGATAAAAAAGCTTTAAGTCGTCTGAAACTGCCTGAAGGAGGTGAAACGACTGATGAACATGAGATAATTGCTCAAGCACTGCTTTTTTATGAAAACCTTTACTAAGCAGAGCCATGTGATGGAGAAATAGCAGAAACACTTATCCAGGATTTACCTCATCTGATGGAGAGTGATAAGGCCAAGCTTGATCAGACTTTGCACTTAAGTGAATTGACTGCTGCTATTACAGACATGTCTGCTGGAAAGGCTCCAGGATTGGATGGCTTAACGGCAGAATTTTATAAACGGTTTTGGTCAGTGATTGGAGAAGACTTGTTCTCAGTTTTTTTTAGAGTGCTTTGAAAGAGGCACCTTACCGCTGAGTTTACGAAGAGCACTTATCACCTTGCTACCCAAGAAGGGTGATCTGGCGGATATAAGAAACTGGCGTCCAGTGTCTTTGCTTGGAGTGGATTATAAGATTCTGTCAAAAGCATTAACTAATAGATTAAAACTCCATATATCGACAATAATTCACGCAGACCAGTCATTTTGTATTCCAAAACGCACAATATTTGATAATTTGTTTCTGCTTCGTGATTTGATCTCATGTGCCAGAGACAATAATGTTAACGTGGGTTTTTTATCTTTAGATCAGGAGAAAGCTTTTGATCGTGTGGATCATGAGTTTCTTTTTAAATGTTTTGAAGCTTTCGGTTTTGGTTCTGTTTTTAGTTCTTATGTTAAATTATTGTACACTGATATTTATAGTTTCTTAAAAATAAGTGGTTCACTTACAAGACCTTTTTCAGTTGGCAGAGGCATACGGCAGGGTTGCAGTATGTCAGGTATTTTATATGCCATAGCCATTGAACCGTTGCTAACTGTACTGAGGCGTCAACTTTGTGGAGTTTCAACGGCGGGCCGTTTTGAATCAGAGATGGTACCCGTTAAACTCAGTGCTTATGCTGACGATGTCACTGTCATAATAAGATCCAATGAAGATGTGTGCAAGCTGGAAGTGGCTCTTGACATGTATCAAAAAGCCTCCTCAGCTCGAGTTAACTGGGGAAAAAGTGCATCTTTGTTAATAGGCCAATGGGAGGAAGAAGGTAGGCCTGTTCCTAAACTTCCTCAGCACTGCCCCTGGAGTTCAGAGGGGTTTAAAGTGCTGGGGGTCTTTCTTGGAACAGAGCAATACATGCAGAAAAACTGGGAAGGCGTTTATGAAAAGGTGGCTGGTCGTTTACAGAAATGGAGATGGATTCTCCCACAATTGTCATACAGAGGAAGGGTTCTTGTTGTTAACAATCTAGCAGCATCTATGCTGTGGCATCGCTTGACTGTTATCGACCCCCCAAAAGAACTACTACAAAAGCTACAGAAGGACTTTGTGGATTTTTTTTGGGATGGTTTTCACTGGCTTCCTTCAGGAATCCTATATTTGCCAGTAAATGAAGGAGGTCAAGGGCTGATTGAATTATCAGCTAAAATCAGAGCCATGAGACTACAATCTGCACAAAAGCTGCTTTTTTCTAGAGATTTTATTCCTTGGGTGTCTTTTGGACTAACTTTTCTAAGATCCCTTTGTAGTAGTGATCTTGATAAGCAACTGTTTTTGATGTCACCGTTTATTGAAAATGTCACATTTGGTGCAAATTTTTATGCATCGGTTTTGAAATCTTGGGAAATGTTTAAGCTGCATAGGTCTGAAAATGATCATTATGGTTTGAATGAACCACTGTTTTTTAATCCTTTTTTAGGAAATGTTTGCGTGGCTAATAGTATAGTTAAGTTATGCATGAAGAAAGGTTTTACCAAAGTGGGGCACTTGATTAATGTAGAATCAAAAGAGTGGAGGTCAGCAGAAGATATTGCCAGTCAGGTTGATTTGAGGTCTGTGAGGGTGGTAGAGCGGCTGATTTCAGGGATGAAAGCTGCTCTTCCGTTGCCTCTTTTGCAGTTTGTAGAGCTTTCTCTAGAGGGTGGGCCTACACATCTTGATTTTCCTGATTTAGGTGTGTGCCCTGGAGTTTGTCCTGAAACCAGCCAGGTTGGAAAGCTGCTAAATTTTGAGAGATTAAAAGGGTTACTTTTTCATTCTGTGGGGAAAAAAGACATGTATCAGGCCTGTGTAAAAACTGCGTATTTTAAGGATCTTCATGACAGAATTGATACAAAATGGAGAGAAAAGCTCACAGTTGCAGATGATATTTCTCCTTCTTGGAGACTCTTTTATAAAAGTCCCCTTCCAAAGCGTTCAGGGGATTTGCAATGGAGAATAGTACACTGTGTGATAGCCACTAATGCTTTTGTGTCCAAATTCAACTTGAATGTTCTGCCCTTGTGTCATGCCTGTAATAGTCATGAAACGGTTTTTCATGTTTTTATTGAATGTCCAAGGTTAGTGCCACTTTTGGCATTGCTGGAAAGAATTATTGATGGGCTGGGTTTTGAGTTTAACAAAGTACTTTTTATTTTTGGCTGTAGGTATTCTAAAGTGAACAAGGATCGCTGTACTGTTGCTAATTTTATTCTTGGGCAAGCAAAATTGGCTATGTGGAAGACTTGCAGACCTGCTCTGGAAGGAAGAATTGTTAAAGTTTTGACTCTGTTTACAGCACTTGTTGAATCAAGAATAAGGGCAGAATATATATTTTTTAAAACTACCGGGAATATGGGCGATTTTATGAACAAATGGTGTGTAAATAGCGGTTTGTTTGTGTTTTGTGAAGAAAACTGTTTATCATTTGTTTGGTGAATACTTTTGAACATATATTGTATTAATGTTGAGTGTGTAATGTAATTTTTGATTGAGTAAAGAATTTTAAACGTCTCTCTCTCTCTCTCTCTCTCTCTCTCTCTCTCTCTCTCTCTCTCTCTCTCTCGGAGTGGATGCTGGGAACGAGTGCGTGTGTGAGAGACACGTGTGTGAGAGCGTCTGGCATTTTTCAGTTTCCTTTAAGCTATATAATTGCTTTTTCGTTTTTCTTATTTATTTGTTTATTATTATTTTTTTCCATTTTCTTTCACCTTTCAAAACACTTTTTTTAGGGAAGGTTTTATAGTTATTTCGTGTGGGGTGCGAGTGTGAGGCAACATGACGTCCACCCCTGCGGGGGTAGCGTCGCCTCTCACCCTCCGGAATGGCTTCAGGTGTACACCGGAGGCGAACACGTCTATTGAGGATGTTCTCATTGCCGTCGGAGCCAAAGTTGGTCATGAAAATATTACCTCGGCTTCAAGAATGAATAAGGCAGTAGTCGTTTTTAAAAAAAATGAAAATCAGGTGAAAACCTTGATTGAAAGCGGAATATGGGTAAATGAAACGTACGTGCCTATTACACCATTGTCCGCACCGGCAACTAAAATTATCATATCTAACGTACCCCCGTTCGTTGGTAATGAGAGTATCGTTAAAGAGCTGACTAGATTCGGCAAAATTGCCGGTGCTGTAAAAGAAATTTCGTTGGGTTGTAAGAACGCTGCACTTAAACATGTGCTATCTTTTAGAAGACATGTTTACATGTTTTTGAGCTCTCCCGCTAAAACGCTCGATGTGTCTTTCCGGGTATCTCATGGAGAAGGTTCATATATGGTGTATGCTAGTACGGAGACTTTACGGTGCTTTGAGTGCGGGGATTTTGGTCACAAACGGTTCACTTGTCCGCACAAAGCGCGTAATCATGAAGAGGAAGGCTCGTCTGAAGGCCCAGTCAATAGGCCACAGATTGCGACGGAGAATACACCGCTACAACCTGAAAAGGCAGGTACTATCACTGAGGTAAGGCAAAGTGCTTCTAATAGTATTGTGAATGATGCTGAGCTTCCAAGTTGTAGCGATGTTGTTAGTAAGGGAGATGTTTGTGGTGATCCAGAACAAATGATCCAGGAAAATGAGACACATGATGGGCAAAGTGAAGAATTTGATGATTTGTCAGAAACGACGGTAGAAAGCTGTAGAGATGATGATTCATGTGCTGACTTTGATGTGGCTAATTGTGGGAGTGATTTGTATTCGGTTGAGCAGATTAATGCATTCTTGGACGAGACAAAGGGTAAAAAAGTTGAAATTGGTAAGTTTTTTCCAGATTTAGATAAATTTGTGTTATCTGTTATGAAAGTTAGACAAGAATGTAGCCTAGAAGTGTTATCTCAGCAGAAAAGGTTTAGGTTAAAAAAATACTTAACCGCAATTAGGCAAGGAGCAAAACCGGTCAGGGCGAAACGCCGGGCAGTGAAGTGTAGACTAAAATAAGTGCACAATGGGTCTCAGTCTTTGTTTTGGTTTTCTTCTCATACTACTGTTTTTTTCCTTTTCCTATCTTATTATGGATGTCCTAAGAGTTGGGTCTCTTAATGTAAATGGGATAAGGGATAGAAACAAATGGTTATTACTAAAAGAAAGTATAAAACTAAAAGAGATTAGTGTGATGTTTCTACAAGAAACACACAGCGATGTAAATAATGAGGTAGATTGGGGTTTGTGGTCTGATGGTAAATTTGTTCTTAGTCATGGAACAAATTTAAGTGCAGGTGTGGCAATATTGTTTTCTGCTGATTTAAATGTAAGTATTTTATCTATTAATGAATTAGAAAATGGGCGGCTCCTTTTAATTAAAGCTAAAATAAAAGAGAGAAGTTTTGTCTTTGTTAATATTTATGCACCAAATATTGGTAAGGACAGAATTAAGCTTTTTGAGATGCTAAAAAATACTCTTGTATCCCTTTCACAAGAGGATTTTTTAATAATTGGTGAAGACTTTAATTGCACCCTTGACTTTGTTATTGATAGGAATGGAGAAGAACCGCATTCTGCTTCTGCTAAAGTTTTAAAAGCAATGATTGCTCAGTTAGGGTTAGTAGATGTGTGGAGAGAAAAAAATAAAAATGTTAGGCAATATAGTTGGATTAAAGCAGCAGTAGGTAGAATTAGTGCAGCACGTTTAGATCGATTTTATTTACATAATAATCAGTGTAATAGAGTTATAGGGGCTTATATCACACCATGTATTATCTCTGATCATCAGCTTATTACTGTGAATGTTATTTTATCAGAAACAAAACCACAGTTCTTTTATTGGCGTTTTGATATTAAATTAATTCAAGATGTAAATTTCTATGAGAATTTTAAATTGTTTTGGAATTGTTGGGTTGAGGCAAAAAATGATTATGATAATCTTCTTCAGTGGTGGGAGATAGGAAAAACTCAGATTAAGCTTTTCTGTCAACAGTTTGTGGCACACACTTCCTGTAAAATTAAATATGAAATAAAAAAATTGGAGAATGATATTTCAAAGATTCAGAATATGTTAATTTATCAAAATGTTATGAATCTAAGAGAAGATCTTAGTCAGAGGAGACAAGAGTTAAGTAATATGTTAAATAAAAGAGTTAAAAGTGCTCTTGTTAGTTCACATTTTGTATCCTTACAGGATATGGATGCTCCTACAAAATATTTTTTCAACTTGAATAAGAAGTTTAATCATACTACTAATTATATGCATGCATTACGTACACCTGATGGGAATCTGACCTCAGATCCTTTGGAAATGAGGAGACTGGCTGTTGATTTCTATGTGGACTTATATGCTAAAGAATGCACCGGAAACGTTGTTGCAGATGAACTTTTTAATAACTTACCTACGCTGGATGAAGGAAATGCAAAGAACTTAGACTCTGATCTGACGTTTGAGGAAGTTACAAAGGCAGTGAATCAACTCTCATCTGGTCGTGCACCAGGAATCGATGGAATTCCAGCAGAATTTTACAAAACTTTTTGGGGGATAATTGGAAGAGACTTTTTACAAGTTTTACAGGAAAGTTACAAAGCAAAGGTTCTACCAAAAAGTTGTCAACGAGCAGTGCTCTCTCTGATTCCAAAGAAGGGTGATCTTTGTTTGCTAAAAAATTGGAGACCAGTTGCTGTTTTATGTTCTGATTATAACATTTTATCAAAGTGTTTGGCAAACAGACTTAAATGTGTTCTTGATGTGTTAATACAGAAAGACCAAACATATTGTATACCCAAAAGGTCTATTTATGATAATTTGTTTTTAATGAGAGATATTATGGATTATGCAAGAATATACAATGTTGATTTTGGTGTGCTTTCTCTAGATCAGGAGAAAGCTTTTGATCGTGTGGACCATAATTACCTTTTCAAGGTTCTTGAGTGTTATGGGTTTGGAGAACATTTTTTATCATGGATAAGAATATTATATACCGACGCTGTAAGTATGGTTAAAATTGGAGGAGGTTTAAGTGTACCAATTCTAATGAAAAGAGGGATAAGACAAGGGTGCCCTATGTCTGGTCAGCTATATGCTTTGGCAATAGAGCCTCTACTTAATTTATTAAGAACTAAATTAACAGGTATTTTAGTAAGTGAGAGGCCAGAAGCTGAAGCTATTAAGCTCTCAGCCTATGCAGATGATATAACTGTTATGGTCAGAAATAAATATGATGTTCAAGTTTTAAAGGAAGCTTTAAAGATTTATGAAGGGGCTTCATCAGCCAAACTAAATTGGGAAAAAACAGAGGCTCTATGGTGTGGCTCTGAAAGAAGCCCTTTACCTGAACTCCCGGAAAATGTAAAGTGGGGGAAGACAAGTATTCAATTCTTAGGAGTATATCTTGGAAAAGAGGAATATAGGATGAAAAATTGGGAAGGATTAGTAGAGGGAGTGCTTGCTAAGTTGTCTAAATGGAAATGGCTGCTACCCCAGTTATCCTATAGGGGAAGAGTCCTGATAGCTAATAATCTTATTGCTTCCACCCTTTGGCATAAGTTGATGGTTTTGGATCCTCCAAGAAACATAATTGAAGACATTCAAAAGAATCTTCTTAAGTTTTTCTGGTCAGGACAGCACTGGCTAAAAGCTGCCATCCTCTATCTTCCAGTTCATGAGGGAGGACAAGGACTAATCGACATTGTTTCTAGGATTGCTGTTTTCCGTTTGCAAGTAGCCCAGCGTCTTTTGTACTATCAGCATCAGCAGTGGATGGATGTTGCATGTGCTCTGTTGCGGAAAAATAGAAGAATGGGTCTGGATAAGCAATTATTTGTCATGTCCCTTGAAGGAATAGTTTCAGAAGGATTGACAATATTCTATCAAGGTGTGTTGCAAGCTTGGCAGACGTTATCATTTTCAAGAGAATGGGATGAATCCAATCACTGGGTATATGAAGAGCCTCTGTTTTTCAATCCACTTATCTCTGTTGAGTTGCTGTGTTCTGCCACTGTTAGGTCGGCAATGTTGAAGGCAGGAGTCTCCAAAATATGCCATCTTCGAAGGGGACTGAACTGGATACCTGCAGAGGTTTTGACACGTATGCTGGGATTCAGGTCTGAACGCATAATTGAGAAGTTGTTACATGATCTTGAGGAGGTCTTCCCTGCTCCAATAAGGGATTTTATGAAAGTTTCTCATGTGGAGAATTGTAATGATGGAGGGAAAGCTTGGTTTCCTGAATTGCATGTATCCATAAAAAAAGAAGACTGGCAAGAAGATGACAGAAAATTACTGTCCTTGGACACACCAGAACTGAATCATTTTAGTATCTTGAACAGACAAACACTTTACAGAGCATGTGTGAAAACCATTAATTATCAACATCTCAAAACTGTAAGAGATATTAAATGGACAACCGTGTTTGAATCAGGCTCTTCCCCGAAAGGTAGTTGGCGGTCCCTGTACAAAAGACCCATTGAAAAGAGGGTGGGTGATCTTCAGTGGAGAGTTGTACATGGGATTTTAGCTACAAACAGACACAAAGCACTCCTTAATGGTTCAGATGATGAGGGTTGTCCTTTTTGTGGGGTGTCTGAAACTGTTTTCCATATTTTTATTGAATGTCCACGTTTGGATCAAATTTTGGGCTTAATGGAAAGCTGGAGTGTACAGTTTACAGGAAATTTTAATCAAGAATTGTTTATTTTTGGTCCTAAATATTTAAAACAAAAAAAATCTAAAGTTGTTTTATTAAATTTCTTATATGGTGCAGCAAAGTTGGCAATCTGGTGTACAAGGAAAAATAAAGTAGAAGGGAGGGAAAATGTGGATGCTATTCTGATGATGAGAGGGTTTATAAAGAAAAGATTAATTATGGAATATGTTTTTTATAGCCTCATTAATAATGTCAATTGTTTTTTTCATGTGTGGGGTGTTGATGGTTTTTTATGTGAAGCTGATGATCAGGGAGATTTAGTGTTTAATTTTTGAGTGTTTAAGGATTTTATATATTTTTTTTATTATTATTATTCTCTCTTTTTTTTATGTATGTGAAAATTGTAAATATATGTATGTTTGAAGGTTTTTGAATTTAAAAAATATAGGTCTTTTGTTTTATTGAATTATTAAAGAAGACCTCAAAGTCTTCTGCTCTCTCTCTCTCTCTCTCTCTCTCTTTCTGCTCTCACTCTCTCTCTTCTGCTCTCTCTCTCTCTCTCTTTCTGCTCTCACTCTCTCTCTTCTGCTCTCTCTCTCTCTCTCTCTCTTTCTGCTCTCACTCTCTCTCTTCTGCTCTCTCTCTCTCTCTCTCTCTCTCTCTCTTTCTGCTCTCACTCTCTCTCTTCTGCTCTCTCTCTCTCTCTGCTCTCTCTCTCTTCTGCTCTCTCTTTCTCTCTCTTTCTCTCTCTCTCTCTCTCTCTCTCTCTCTCTCTCTCTCCCCCTGTTGGAGTAGATGTTGGGAAGGGTTTGTGTTTGAGAGCGGTTTGCTGTCGTGCGTGTTTTCTATCTTCTTTTTTCTGTATGTGTTTTTTCTTTTTGCTTTTTTCTTTTTGCTTTGTACATTTAGCTGTGTGTAAAATGTAATATTGGGTTAAATTTAGTAGCGTGCCGTGCTTTTGCACGGTCCGCCTAGGAATGGCGTCCACAGGTGGAAGAACGCCATTATCTCTGCGTCATGGCTTCAGGTGTGTGCCAGAGTCTAACGCTACAGTTGAGGATGTACTGTTGGCGGTCGGTGAGCAGATAGGTTATGAAAATATAGTTTCGGCTTCGAGAATGAATAAAGCCGTAGTTGTGTTTCTTAAAACGGAATCGTTGGTTAATAAGGTAATTGAAAATGGTCTGTGGGTGAAAGAAATTTTTATTACCGTCACTCCGCTGTTTGCACCAGCAACAAAAGTGATTATATCAAACGTCCCTCCGTTCATTGAAAACGAAGTCATAGTGAGAGAACTTGCGAGATTCGGAAAAGTTGTAAGTGAGGTCAAAGCGGTTTCTTTAGGATGTAAAAATCTTGCGCTCAAACATGTAATATCCTTTAGGAGACACGTGTTCATGTTTCTGAATTCTCCGGATAAATTATTGGATGTATCGTTTAGGGTGAAAGATGGTGATAGCTCGTACATGATTTTTGCAAGTACGGAGAGTTTACGCTGTTTTGAGTGCCGGGAATACGGCCACAAAAGAGACTCGTGCCCTCAAAAGAAAATTTGGGACCAAGCTAGGACAAGTGAGACGGAAGAAACATTGGTGTGTAAAGATGTGGAGGTGAATCAGAAGCCAGGAGAGGAAACATCAGGCTCGGAAGAGGGTCCTGTGGCTGTGGCTGAGACGAATAAAGACAATGGATTGGAGGTGAGTGAGAGCGTTGTGAGTAACCTAAAGCACGCTGACAATGAAAAGCCGAGTTGTAGCGGTGTAAATGGTACTGCACATGTAAAAGAGAAGTTCGTAGATAGTGATGTAGGCTTACACGTCAGTGGGCAGCTGTCCGCGAGTATAGAGGAGGAGGAGGAGGATGTTGAAGTCATGATGCAGAGTCAGGATGATATGAAGGATGATGAGAGCTTGTCAGATTTGTTAGATCTCTATAAAGCTGATGATGATTTGTACTCTGTGGAACAGATAAATGCTTTCTTGGATGAGACTAAAGGGAAAAGGGTAGAGATAGGAGATTTCTTCCCTGATAAGGAAAAGTTTGTTGCTTCTGTAGTGTGGGCACGTAAAACGTACAATCATACTGTGTTATCCCAACAGAAACGCTATAGGCTTAAGAAGTACATAACGACGATTAGACAGGATAGAAAGAATGTGAATGAAAGAAGAGTTCGAGGTAAAGCTAAATAGACAGTATGGCTTTATACGTGCTTTTGTGTGTGTTTTTTCTTCTTTCCTGCTTTTCTTTCTATTCTTTCTTTTTCATGGAGTATCTCAAAATAGGTTCTCTTAATGTGAATGGTTTGAGGGATAGGAAAAAGCAGGCTTTAGTTTCAGAATACTTTAATATTAAGAATATTGCAGTAGGTTTTCTTCAAGAAACCCACAGTAATGTGAGTAACGAGTCTGAATGGGGTTTGTGGTGGAAGGGAGAATATGTTTTAAGTCACGGCTCTAATGTTAGTGCAGGAGTTGCGATTCTTTTTAATCCAACTTTAAAAATAAAAATTGTATCTACATATGATATAGAACCTGGAAGACTACTTTTAGTAAGAGTTGAAATACAAAATTTTCATTTTCTTTTTGTTAATATATATGCTCCTAATGGGGGAACAGAAAGGGTTCTTTTATTCGAGAAATTAGGTCGTGTTTTAAAAACTCTTAGTTTAGGAGATATAATTATAATGGCAGGAGACTGGAACTGCACCTTGAATTTTAATATAGATAGAAATGCTGAAGAACCTCACCAGAAATCAGCCTGTGTATTATCTAATATGGTAAAAAATTTAAATCTTGAAGATATTTGGAGAATAAAAAACCCATTGCTTAAACAATACACTTGGGTAAAAGTCACAGATGGTAGAGTTCATGCTGCTAGATTGGATCGTTTTTATATTTCTCGCGATTCAAGAAATCGAGTGGGTAATGTTAATATTATTCCAAATATAATTTCAGATCACAAAATGATAACAATGGACTTTGTCATGTTGAAAGAAAGTAAAAGGAGTTTGTATTGGTATTTTAATAATAAGCTTTTACAAGATAATGTTTTTTGTGAGAATTTTAAATTGTTTTGGGAAATATGGCGAAAGCAAAAAGGAAATTATGGTGATATTAAACAATGGTGGGACATTGGAAAAGTGCAAATTAGAGTTTTCTGTCAGCAATATTCATCTTATTCAAAAAGGACATTAAAGATCAGAATACAAGACTTGGAGAATGAGATTTCTGACATAGAAGAAAAAATGATGGCGAGGAATGGACTTCAATTGGAAACTGCCCTTTCTGAGAAAAAGCTTCAGTTGAATAATTTATTGTATGATAAAGTGAAAGCTGCCCTTGTTAGGGCACGTTTTATCCAAAAGAAGGACATTGATGGACCTACAAAATACTTCTTCAATTTAGAACGAAAGAATAATCAAGGAAAATTGATGGTTGGTTTAAAAAAAGATGATGGTGTTGTTACCTATGATTCTTATGAAATGAGAAGAATTGCTGTTGATTTCTACTCTGATTTATATGCCGATAATGTCACAGATTCTAATTGTAGAGATGAATTATTTTCATGCCTTAAAAAGTTGACGCCTGAACAACAGGAGGTTATTGATTTACCAGTTACTTTTCAAGAAGTGACAAAAGCTGTACATGATTTATCATCTGAGAAAGCTCCAGGTCTTGATGGGTTTCCATCTGAATTTTATAAACATTTCTGGAATGTGATTGGAAAAGACTATTTTGAAATGCTTTTAAGTTCAATACAGACTGGGTCTTTACCTAAGAGTTGTAACAGGGCAGTGTTGTCTTTGTTACCGAAGAAAGGTGATTTGTATTGTTTGAAGAATTGGAGACCTGTTGCATTAATGTGTATAGATTATAAAATCTTTTCGAAATGTATTGCCAATAGATTAAATAATTATATGAGTGTATTAATCATGAAAGAACAATCATATTGTGTAAAGGGGCGATGTATTAAAGATAACCTTTTTTTAATGAGAGATGTAATAGATTATGCAATGTACAAGGATTATGATTTGGGTTTAATATCTCTTGATCAAGAGAAGGCGTTCGACAGAGTTGAACATGCTTATTTGTTTGATTTACTTAAGGCTTATGGTTTTGGAAATAGTTTTATCTCATGGGTTAATTTATTGTATAATGAAGCTGAATGTATGGTCAAAATTGATGGTGGATTGAGTGTTCCTATTAAAGTAAAAAGAGGAATAAGGCAAGGGTGCCCTCTTTCAGGGCAACTCTATAGCCTTGTAATTGAACCACTATTGTGTAAATTGAGAGAACAGTTGACAGGTTTACACATTGAGGGGTCAAATAATTTAAATAATGTGAAATTATCCGTTTATGCTGATGACATAACTGTAATAATTAGAAACAGTGAAGATATTAAAATAGTTTTAGAAAATCTTAAATGTTATGGAAGAGCATCATCAGCAAAAATAAATTGGACAAAAAGTGAAGCTTTATGGTGTGGTTCAGAAAGATCTAATGTCCCACAGCTGCCAAATAATGTCACTTGGGGAAAAGATGGTTTTAAGTTTTTAGGAGTGTTTTTAGGTTCTAAGGTTTATAAGGAAAAGAACTGGGAAGGATTACTGGAAAAAGTGCGTCTCCGGTTATCCAATTGGAAATGGTTAATTCCTCAGCTCTCCTACAGGGGAAGGGTCCTGATAGTCAATAATCTTGTTGCCTCAACATTGTGGCATAAAATGGCTGTATTGGACCCCCTGCTGCTGTCATAAAGGACATTCAGAAATGTCTTGTTGACTTCTTTTGGACCGGTCAGCACTGGCTGAGACCTGCTGTACTCTACCTACCTCTGAATGAAGGGGGGCAAGGATTAATTGATATTGGCTGTAGGATTGCTGCTTTTAGACTACAAGCTGCCCAGAGACTTCTGTATGGGGAAGACGTTAGCTGGGCTCATGTGGCTTGTGGTCTTTTGAGGAGAGGAGGACAACTGGGTTTAGACCGACAATTGTTTTTAATAAATTTAAATGATACTGTATTAGTTGAAATAACTCCTCTTTATAAGTCCGTTCTAAAATCATGGAATGCTTTGAAAGTTGTACGAGAAGAAGGAATTGTAAGAGGATCATGGATTAAAGAAGAACCTCTTCTTTATAATCCTGCTTTACCCGTAAACATCTTGAACTCTCATTCAATGCAAGCTGCTGTGGTGAAGGCCCAGTTCATAAAAGTTTCTCATCTGTGGACTAAGAGTGAATGGATGTCTTCAAAGGATATGGCAGCAAAGCTTGGCATTAAATCACTTCGTGTTGCTGAAAGATTAAGGACTGAATTCTTATCTGTAATACCATCAACATTTACAGAGTTATTGAAAGACGAGGAAACAAAACCACAATATATTAATGAGATGGTTGAATTTCCAAATTTAGGGGTAAGTGCAGCTGTGGAGACAAGGGCAGGAGATGAAGGAAAGCTGTTGAGTTTTAAAACTCCAGAGCTTAATTTGTTTGCTGATATAGGAAAGAGAGCGATGTATTATACTTGTGTAAAAGTAATGCATTATGAGTCTTTAAAAGATGTTTTAGACTCTAAATGGCAAGGGATAGATGGGTTAGATGGATCACCTAAAGGTAGTTGGAGGACTCTATATAAACGTCCTATTGATAAGAGAACCGGTGATCTCCAGTGGCGTATAATACACGGGATAATAGCTACTAATAGACACAGGGCACATATTGATCCAACTGTAAGGGATGAATGTCCTTTTTGTTTTGAACATGAAGATATGTATCATTTATTTTTGCAGTGTGAAAGATTGAAGCCAATGTTTTTATTGTTGGAAGATTGGAGTAAGAATTTGAATTTTGAATTTACTTTAAACGGGTTTATTTATGGCCCGAAGTATAAATATCAAAATAGAAAAACTGATGTCTTCATTAGTTTTTTATATGGTCAAGCAAAGCTAGCTATATGGCTAACAAGGAAAGAAAGGATGAATGGGGGTGTTTCTACTGATGTTAACATGACTTTAAAAGGACTGTTATCTGCCCGGCTTACTGTTGAGTTCACATACTATAAAACGGTTGGAGATCTTGATGCTTTTAAACAAACTTGGGCTTTGAATGCTGTTTTATGTGATTTAGAAGATGGAAATTTACACATGAATGTATGAGATTTTTTGTATATTGATGTAAATTTATGTATTTTGTAAATACTGTTTTATTGGTAATGTTATAATTGTTAAAATAAAGAAAAACTAAAAGTCAAAGTCTCTCTGCTCTCTCTCTCTTCTGCTGTCTCTCTCTCTCTCTTTCTGCTCTCACTCTCTCTCTTCTGCTCTCTCTCTCTCTCTCTCTCTGTCTCACTTTCCGGTGTGACTGTTGCGCGAGGGTGTGGGTGCAGGTGCGTGGAGGAGAGCGGTTTGCGTGAGTAAATGTGAGATTGGGAGCGTGGTTCTTTTTTTCTCTCTATCTTACTTTTCTATTTTTTCTTCTATGTTGTTTTAGTTTTATTTAGTTCATTATTAGTGGTGTAGTTTAAGTGGTTTCGTGGTTCTAGTGGAGGCGTCGACCGGTGTAACCGGGAGTCATGCCGGTTCGCGGTGTTGGAGGAGGAGCGGGGCTTGAAACGCTCACGCGTAGACATGCTTTTAAACTTTGTTTAAGTATTGACTGTTCTGTGGAGGATTGCGCTTTGGTAGTCGGGGAGATTGTTGGTTATGAAAGTGTTAAATCCGCGTCAAGGATGAACAACGGCGTCGTGATCTTTGTTGATAGTTTTGATAAAGTTGCAACAATTGTTGAACAAGGAGTAACGATCAAAGATATCTTGATTCAAGCGGTGCCGCTCGTTAATCCGGCAAAAAAGGTAATTCTGTCGCAAGTCCCTCCATTTATAAGTAATGAAATGTTAGAGAGAGAACTGTCGAGACATGGACAGCTAATGTCGCCGATTAAAACAATTGGCCTTGGCTGTAAATCTCCCCATTTGAGACATGTTGTCTCTTTTAGAAGACAGGTTTTCATGATCCTTAAAAACAACAGTGAAGAACTAAATTTAGTGTTCAAGTTCAGAGTGGATGATTATGATTACAATGTTTATGTAACGTCTGGAAGAATGAAATGTCTAGGATGTGCAATGGAGGGCCATCTTATACGATCATGCCCAAAGAAATTCCCTGTTGTGATTAATAATAAGACCATAGAACAGGGTGAGTCAAGTAAACCACAGAGACAAAAAAACAATGAATCAAACGAATCTCAGGGACAAAAACAAAGTGAATCAAATGAAAATCAAGGGCAAAACCAAAGTGAGTTAATTGAAATACAGGGGCAAAAGCAGAGCAAATTAATTGAAACGCAGGGACAAAAGCAGAGTGAATCACATGAGATTCAGGGACAGAAACAGAGTGAATCACATGAGATTCAGGGACAGAAACAGAGTGAATCACATGAGATTCAGGGACAGAAACAGAGTGAATCACATGAGATTCAGGGACAGAAACAGAGTGAATCACATGAGATTCAGGGACAGAAACAGAGTGAATCACATGAGATTCAGGGACAGAAACAGAGTGAATCACATGAGATTCAGGGACAGAAACCGAGTGAATCACATGAGATTCAGGGACAGAAACAGAGTGAATCACATGAGATTCAGGGACAGAAACAGAGTGAATCACATGAGATTCAGGGACAGAAACAGAGTGAATCACATGAGATTCAGGGACAGAAACCGAGTGAATCACATGAGATTCAGGGACAGAAACAGAGTGAATCACATGAGATTCAGGGACAGAAACAGAGTGAATCACATGAGATTCAGGGACCGAAACAGAGTGAATCACATGAGATTCAGGGACAGAAACAGAGTGAATCACATGAGATTCAGGGACAGAAACAGAGTGAATCACATGAGATTCAGGGACCGAAACAGAGTGAATCACATGAGATTCAGGGACAGAAACAGAGTGAATCACATGAGATTCAGGGACAGAAACAGAGTGAATCACATGAGATTCAGGGACAGAAACCGAGTGAATCACATGAGATTCAGGGACAGAAACAGAGTGAATCACATGAGATTCAGGGACAGGAACCGAGTGAATCAGATAAAACTCAGGGGAAAAAACAGAATGAATTACAATTTTTTCAGGGACTAAAACGTAATGAATCAGATGGGTTAAAAACTGAAAAATCACACAAAGCTCAGAAGCTTGAACAAAATAAAAGATCAAGACAGAGGAATGAAGAGCTTTTTCAGGCCCCATCTCCAGTTAAAAACAGTCGACGGCATGATATGGAAAAGGCCAGAAATAGCACGCAGAAAGGAGTAGAGGAAGTGGAATGTCCTTTGACTGAAGAAAGTGAGATGTTGGTAGATGACAAATATGACGACGATATTGTTAAGAAAAAAAAAGCAAGAGATGAGTTTCAGGAAAAGATTTCTCTTCATGATTGCTCCCAAACTTCTTATAGTGACGTTGAGGTAGACTCTGATGCAGAATCTGTAGTTTCCTCACAATCCTTGCCCCTGGAAAGAGGGGGCTACTCTATGTTGAGTATTAAGAAGTTTCTTAAGAGCACTAAAGGAGCTAGGAATGTTAGACTTGAGAATGTGTTTCCTGATCTGCAACTTTTTATTGATTCAGTTAAGAATTTTCAGAAAAGTTCTGAAAGTGCAGGGGAAAAAATCTTTACTGATCAAGAGAGGTTTCGCTTAAAGAAACTTGTTTTAAAAGTTAGAAGACAGTTAGAAGATGGCGATTATGTTTAGTATTTCATATTTGTTTATTTCCTGTTCCTCTTTTGGTTTTCTTTTTTTCTTTTGTTTTATGAGTGAGTTGAAAATAGGCAGTCTGAATTTGAATGGAGCTAGAGATGAAAGAAAAAGAGCTACATTTTTCAGACTGTGCTCCCTTAAAAAATGAGATGTTATCTTTGTACAAGAGACACAGTACTGTTGATAATGAAGTCGATTGGAAGAGAGAATGGGAGGGTGATGTTTTTTTAAGTCACAAAACTAGCAACAGTTGTGGAGTGGGTGTTCTTTTTTCCAAAAGTTTCAATCCTCAATCTGTTGAATGTGAAGAGTTTATTGAAGGTCGACTATTAAAAGTCAGAGTATTATATGAAAATGTACAATTTGTATTTATCACTGTATATGCCCCGGCTGTTGGTAAAGAGAGATTGACTTTTTTAGAAAAGGTAAATGATGTCATTAGAGATTGCAATGATAAAGAGTTTTTATTTCTAGGTGGAGACTGGAATTGCACAGAGAGTAGACTTGACAGAAATCATGTAGAGCCTCATCCTGCCTCTCGTACTCTTCTGATTCAGATGTTAGAGACTCATGAGCTACATGATGTGTGGAGAGGGTTACATGACAATCACAGGCAGTATACCTGGACTCATTGTAAAGACAATTTATTGTCTATGGCCAGACTTGATCGTTTTTATTGTTTTAAGCATCATTCTAGTGTTGTTAAAAATAGCTTTATTAGCCCTGCCGGTTTTTCTGATCACTCACTTGTTGTGATTTGTGTCTTTCTGAAGTGTGTAAAGCCCAATAGCGCCTATTGGCATTTTAATACTTCTCTACTCGAAGATTCAAATTTTAAAGACACTTTTGTCTCTTTTTGGAAAAATCACCAAAGTACAAAAAATGATTTTATGTCTTTACAACAATGGTGGGACTTTGGAAAAGTTCAAACAAAACAGTTATGTCAACAGTATAATTGTAATGTTACCAAAGGTTTATTGAAATCAGTAAAAGCTCTGGAGGCTGAAGTAGAAGAGCTTCAGGTCTTGGCTGAAGCCACAAAGGATCAGTGTTATCTTGAAGCTCTTGAGATAAAAAAGTCTGTGTTAACGTCCCTGCTTGGTGTATCAGCTCAAGGAGCTCTTATTAGGTCCCGCTTTAAGAGTGTGGCAGAAATGGATGTTCCTTCAGACTTTTTTTTTGGATTGGAGCAGAAAAATGGTCAAAAGAGGTATATTCACAGTCTAAAGTCTGACTCTGGACATGTGCTGTCTGATCATGCTGCTATCCGTAAGCTTGCTGTCAGTTTTTATAGTGATTTGTATAAATGTGAACACCAAGAAGAGCAGATGTTAGCTCAGAGTTTTTACTCTGGTCTTCCCCAGGTTAAACAGGAAAGTAATGTGGTGTTGGAAGCAGATATTTCCCTGGGGGAGCTGTATGTAGCTTTGCAGAGTATGCAGAGCAGGAAAACTCCTGGACTAGACGGTTTACCTGTTGATTTTTACAAGTGTTTTTGGTTCATAATTGGAGAAGATCTCCTGGCAGTGCTAAAGGATAGCTTAGCCAATGGACGTCTGCCTTTAAGTTGCAGGAGGGCAGTTCTTACTTTGCTGCCTAAAAAAGGTGACCTGCAGCTCTTAAAAAACTGGAGGCCTGTGTCCCTGCTTTGTACTGATTATAAGTTACTATCCAAAGTTTTGGCAAATAGTCTTGTTAAAGTGATGGATCAAACTGTTTTGCCTGATCAGACCTATTGCGTTCCTGGCAGGTTGATTTCTGATAACATTGTTCTCATTCGAGACTTGTTAGAAATCTCTAAGCTTTTTGGTCTTAAAATGGGAATTATTTCAATCGATCAGGAAAAAGCTTTTGATCGTGTTGAACACATATATCTATGGCAAACAATGATCGCCTTTGGGTTTACTTCTGGTTTTATCAACAAGATCAAGACTTTGTACTGTGATGTTCAGAGTGTTTTAAAAGTCAATGGTGTTTTGAGCTCTCCTTTTCAGGTCCAGCGGGGAATTAGACAGGGTTGTGCCCTCTCTGGCATGTTATACTCTCTGGCTTTTGAACCGTTTTTACATAAGCTTAGATCTGTCTTACAAGGTGTGATTTTACCAGGGTGCAGTTTACCTTTAAAGTTATCTGCATATGCAGATGACTTAGTTGTCATGGTGGATAACCAACAGGATATTGATATGCTAACTAATGTTATAGATCAATATGGTGTCATCTCTTCAGCCAGAGTTAACTGGAGCGAAAGCGAAGCTCTCCGTATAGGAGTGATGGAAAACAATTTTCAGTTACCGGTGGGATTAAATTGGAAGACAGACGGGGGGTTAAAATATTTAGGTGTTTTTTTGGGCAATGAAACCTTTGTCCTTAAAAACTGGGATAATGTTCTTGAAAGGACTAAAGGTTGTTTTGCCAGATGGAAGTGGATTTTACCGAAAATGTCTTATAGAGGTAGAGTTCTTGTCATTAACAATCTGATTTCATCCACGTTATGGCATCGTCTTTCATGTGTAGATCCTCCCCCAGATTTGCTGTCAAAGATTCAGGCACTTCTTGTTGACTTCTTCTGGGATCGTCTGCATTGGACACCTCAAAGTGTGTTATTTTTGCCGAAGGATGAAGGAGGACAAGGTTTAATTCATCTGAACAGTAGAGGGGCAACTTTACGTTTTCAGTTCGTGCAGAGGTTTCTGTGTGGTCCCGTAGACCTAGTGTGGAGACCGTTGGCATGTACGATCTTGAACCAATTAGGTGGACTTGGCCTAAACAGAACACTGTTTCTGATGGACTTAAAGCAGCTCAACACCAGTGGATTGCCAAGTTTCTACCGTGGGCTGTTCAAAGTCTGGAATCTGTTTAAAACGGAGAGGACAGAGCATCACACATCACTCTATTGGCTTCTTCAAGAGCCAGTGGTGTATGGGACGCGTTTGAGTGCGGCCTGTCCAATAGGTCCCAGTTTACTCAAACAGTTCTGTTTGTCCAATGTTGTGACTTTGGGGAATGTAATTCACTTTACAGGTGTAAACATGGACAATGCTCAACTCCTTGCTTCTCATTTAAAGGTGCATTCTGTTCGCATGATAGAATTGATGCTCAAAAAGTGGAAAGAGGCTTTAACAGATGCAGAGCGCACATTGCTGCATTTTTATGGTGGTGATTCTGTTCAACATAGTGTTGATGATTCCTTTCCCTTGATGAAGGTTCTCCCAGACTTTAAGGATTGTACAGGGTTTTTTTTAGGAATCAATAATCCCTGTCTGTCTATTCATGATGCCGATAAGAAATTGTTATACAGATTGATTGTAAAAATCTTGAACAAAGAGAAGTTAAATGGTAAAACTGACACTCCATGGAGAGCTCGCTTAGGTCTGATAGACGGTGTTGGACCTGAATGGAGATCGCTGTACAAACCACCATTGCTGAAGAAGGTTGCAGACTTGCAGTGGAGAGTTTTACACACCGCTGTGGCTGTTAACTCTTTTATCTCTGTTTTAAACCCTGATGTTAATCATGACTGTCCTTTTTGCACTCTTCGTGAGACAGTTTTTCACTGTTTTATAGACTGTTGTCGTCTTGTGCCACTGTTCTCCATGTTGGAAGAGCTTTTTAAATTGTTTGGTGTAGTTTTTTCCAAACAGTTGTTTATCTTAGGGTACAGGTATTCCCAAAAAAAGAGGGAGCAGTGTCAACTCTTTAATTTTATTTTGGGAAGAGCAAAGATGGCTGTGTATATGAGTAGACGAAATAAGGTTGAAGGATTTATAGATGATGATGCTGTTTTTGTATTTGTGAAAATGGTGAAATCACGTTTACGAATCGATTTTAATTACTACAGATTGATGAACGATTTGGGAAAGTTTTCCATTATTTGGTGTTACATGGATGTGCTTTGCTCTATTGTAGAGAATAATCTCATTTTCAAGAGTGTGTTGATTTAATG
>NC_068414.1:6227032-6246299 GCF_023724105.1 Carassius gibelio | reverse complement strand
GAGTAAAACTCAAAAAAGTCCCCTCGGTCCACCAATAACCAAAAGCCCAATCAAGGCAATCTCTTTCTCAAGCCTCTATCTGAAAAGTTGGATAAAATCTTATATGAAAAAAAAAGTCTTTTAAAGAAATCCCTTATTCCGAGGTCACCGTAGCCACCAGATCCAGTCTGTATCCGCTTCAGTCACCCGGATCCAGTCCGTATCCAGAGAAGATGGTGGATCAACACCTAGAAAGGACCTCTATGGCCCAGAAACACAGCGGAGACCGTGACAACTAGATGAGCCGCAGATACAAATCCCCTGTAAAGACCACCTGGACAAGACCACAGGAAACAGATGATTCTTCTGCACAGTCTGACATTCCTGCAGCCTGGAGCTGATCTACCTGTTTCGTCTGACAATGGGAGAACTGTCTCCCCGACTGAGCCTGGTTTCTCACCGGGTTTTTTCTCCATCCTTTCACCGATCGAGTTTTGGTTTCTTGCCTCTGTCGCTTCTGGCAGGCGGAGCTGGGGACACTTCATGTACAGCGATATCGTTGACTTGATTGCAAATTATTGCACAGATACTATTTAAACTGAACTTAGCTGAATGATGTCATCAAAGAGTTCAATAACGAAATGCCTTTAACTGTCATTTTGCTTTTTGACGCACTGTGTTCCTAATTAATGTTGTTCAGTTGCATTGACGCAATACTTTTTGTTTAAAGCGCAATTTAAAAAAAAAAAAAAAAAAAAAAAAAAAGAGTCCAAACAATGACCCCTGCTACGGGTAGTGTTCCAAGTGTTATGCGACTTCAGCTAATGATGGGTCCATCAGAAATTTTACGGTGCTAGGGCTGGGTCTGCGTCAGAAGAAGCCATGCATTGTTTAGTTATGTCAGTGCAGTGCCGTCAGTTGGGGGAGAAACGGCAGCATGCACGGCTCCTCGTTAGTATAGTGGACAGTATCTCCGCCTGTCACGCCGAAGACCGGGGTTCGATTCCCCGACGGGGAGAGCTGGTTCTTTTCGTCTTCAGAATGATCCATCCAAAATGTTTGGTTGGAGTCGCAGGTCACAGAAGGAGTTCTGCTTCGACGTCAGCCCGAGCCAAAGGACATGCGTTGGCCGGGAATCGAACCCGGGTCAACTGCTTGGAAGGCAGCTATGCTCACCACTATAACACCAACGCAGGCGGAAGTCAGTAGCTTTATTGACGCACTGTGTTCCTAATAAATGTTGTTCAGTTGCATTGACACAATACTTTTTGTTTAAAGCGCAATTAAAAAAAAAAAAAAAAAAGAGTCCAAACAATGACCCCTGCTACGGGTAGTGTTGCAAGTGTTATGCGACTTCAGCTAATGATGGGTCCATCCGAAATTATTCCATCCAAAAGTTTTGGGTGGAGGCACAGGTCACAGAGGGAGTTCTGCTTCGACGTCAGCCCGAGCCAAAGGACATGCGTTGGCCGGGAATCGAATCCGGGTCAACTGCTTGGAAGGCAGCTATGCTCACCACTATACCACCAACGCAGTCAGCAGTCAGCAACTTGCGCCGTCACTAAGAAGGCTCGAAGTGCACGAGTCGCCGATAGGGCTAGAGGAGCAGATGAGATCTTTGTTTGGACCCGTCACTAAAGAGAGCCTTCAAGAATTTGCATCCCGTCACGTACAAGAAAGCGCTGCCTTCCCATCCGGCTAAATAAACACGAAGTGGTCAAACGCAGAGAGTGCCTATTCAGACGATGACCTGTGGCAAGCCCTTTCGCAGCATGCTGCCGGACGGTCAAACTGATTCTGCTCTTGACATTTCGATGTAGCTCTGCTGTGAGCAGAGCACCCAAAAATACAGGTCACTCGCAAAAGTTCCCCTCCACGGAAATCTTTAGTAAAAGGCGAAAGATTTATGCGACAATGAAGAGAAACTCGAGCTGTGTCTCCAAACCCTCGGGCCTGTGCGCTGCCTCTGTTAAACTACTACGCTCGCCAAGGGTCATCAAGGGTGACAATGCCTGCCCACATGTGTTTCGTCAGCACCCCCCCCCCCCTACTCCAAAAGGGAGGAGTAAAACTCAAAAAAGTCCCCTCGGTCCACCAATAACCAAAAGCCCAATCAAGGCAATCTCTTTCTCAAGCCTCTATCTGAAAAGTTGGATAAAATCTTATATGAAAAAAAAAGTCTTTTAAAGAAATCCCTTATTCCGAGGTCACCGTAGCCACCAGATCCAGTCTGTATCCGCTTCAGTCACCCGGATCCAGTCCGTATCCAGAGAAGATGGTGGATCAACACCTAGAAAGGACCTCTATGGCCCAGAAACACAGCGGAGACCGTGACAACTAGATGAGCCGCAGATACAAATCCCCTGTAAAGACCACCTGGACAAGACCACAGGAAACAGATGATTCTTCTGCACAGTCTGACATTCCTGCAGCCTGGAGCTGATCTACCTGTTTCGTCTGACAATGGGAGAACTGTCTCCCCGACTGAGCCTGGTTTCTCACCGGGTTTTTTCTCCATCCTTTCACCGATCGAGTTTTGGTTTCTTGCCTCTGTCGCTTCTGGCAGGCGGAGCTGGGGACACTTCATGTACAGCGATATCGTTGACTTGATTGCAAATTATTGCACAGATACTATTTAAACTGAACTTAGCTGAATGATGTCATCAAAGAGTTCAATAACGAAATGCCTTTAACTGTCATTTTGCTTTTTGACGCACTGTGTTCCTAATTAATGTTGTTCAGTTGCATTGACGCAATACTTTTTGTTTAAAGCGCAATTTAAAAAAAAAAAAAAAAAGAGTCCAAACAATGACCCCTGCTACGGGTAGTGTTCCAAGTGTTATGCGACTTCAGCTAATGATGGGTCCATCAGAAATTTTACGGTGCTAGGGCTGGGTCTGCGTCAGAAGAAGCCATGCATTGTTTAGTTATGTCAGTGCAGTGCCGTCAGTTGGGGGAGAAACGGCAGCATGCACGGCTCCTCGTTAGTATAGTGGACAGTATCTCCGCCTGTCACGCCGAAGACCGGGGTTCGATTCCCCGACGGGGAGAGCTGGTTCTTTTCGTCTTCAGAATGATCCATCCAAAATGTTTGGTTGGAGTCGCAGGTCACAGAAGGAGTTCTGCTTCGACGTCAGCCCGAGCCAAAGGACATGCGTTGGCCGGGAATCGAACCCGGGTCAACTGCTTGGAAGGCAGCTATGCTCACCACTATAACACCAACGCAGGCGGAAGTCAGTAGCTTTATTGACGCACTGTGTTCCTAATAAATGTTGTTCAGTTGCATTGACACAATACTTTTTGTTTAAAGCGCAATTAAAAAAAAAAAAAAAAAGAGTCCAAACAATGACCCCTGCTACGGGTAGTGTTGCAAGTGTTATGCGACTTCAGCTAATGATGGGTCCATCCGAAATTATTCCATCCAAAAGTTTTGGGTGGAGGCACAGGTCACAGAGGGAGTTCTGCTTCGACGTCAGCCCGAGCCAAAGGACATGCGTTGGCCGGGAATCGAATCCGGGTCAACTGCTTGGAAGGCAGCTATGCTCACCACTATACCACCAACGCAGTCAGCAGTCAGCAACTTGCGCCGTCACTAAGAAGGCTCGAAGTGCACGAGTCGCCGATAGGGCTAGAGGAGCAGATGAGATCTTTGTTTGGACCCGTCACTAAAGAGAGCCTTCAAGAATTTGCATCCCGTCACGTACAAGAAAGCGCTGCCTTCCCATCCGGCTAAATAAACACGAAGTGGTCAAACGCAGAGAGTGCCTATTCAGACGATGACCTGTGGCAAGCCCTTTCGCAGCATGCTGCCGGACGGTCAAACTGATTCTGCTCTTGACATTTCGATGTAGCTCTGCTGTGAGCAGAGCACCCAAAAATACAGGTCACTCGCAAAAGTTCCCCTCCACGGAAATCTTTAGTAAAAGGCGAAAGATTTATGCGACAATGAAGAGAAACTCGAGCTGTGTCTCCAAACCCTCGGGCCTGTGCGCTGCCTCTGTTAAACTACTACGCTCGCCAAGGGTCATCAAGGGTGACAATGCCTGCCCACATGTGTTTCGTCAGCACCCCCCCTCCCCCTACTCCAAAAGGGAGGAGTAAAACTCAAAAAAGTCCCCTCGGTCCACCAATAACCAAAAGCCCAATCAAGGCAATCTCTTTCTCAAGCCTCTATCTGAAAAGTTGGATAAAATCTTATATGAAAAAAAAAGTCTTTTAAAGAAATCCCTTATTCCGAGGTCACCGTAGCCACCAGATCCAGTCTGTATCCGCTTCAGTCACCCGGATCCAGTCCGTATCCAGAGAAGATGGTGGATCAACACCTAGAAAGGACCTCTATGGCCCAGAAACACAGCGGAGACCGTGACAACTAGATGAGCCGCAGATACAAATCCCCTGTAAAGACCACCTGGACAAGACCACAGGAAACAGATGATTCTTCTGCACAGTCTGACATTCCTGCAGCCTGGAGCTGATCTACCTGTTTCGTCTGACAATGGGAGAACTGTCTCCCCGACTGAGCCTGGTTTCTCACCGGGTTTTTTCTCCATCCTTTCACCGATCGAGTTTTGGTTTCTTGCCTCTGTCGCTTCTGGCAGGCGGAGCTGGGGACACTTCATGTACAGCGATATCGTTGACTTGATTGCAAATTATTGCACAGATACTATTTAAACTGAACTTAGCTGAATGATGTCATCAAAGAGTTCAATAACGAAATGCCTTTAACTGTCATTTTGCTTTTTGACGCACTGTGTTCCTAATTAATGTTGTTCAGTTGCATTGACGCAATACTTTTTGTTTAAAGCGCAATTTAAAAAAAAAAAAAAAAAAAAAAAGAGTCCAAACAATGACCCCTGCTACGGGTAGTGTTCCAAGTGTTATGCGACTTCAGCTAATGATGGGTCCATCAGAAATTTTACGGTGCTAGGGCTGGGTCTGCGTCAGAAGAAGCCATGCATTGTTTAGTTATGTCAGTGCAGTGCCGTCAGTTGGGGGAGAAACGGCAGCATGCACGGCTCCTCGTTAGTATAGTGGACAGTATCTCCGCCTGTCACGCCGAAGACCGGGGTTCGATTCCCCGACGGGGAGAGCTGGTTCTTTTCGTCTTCAGAATGATCCATCCAAAATGTTTGGTTGGAGTCGCAGGTCACAGAAGGAGTTCTGCTTCGACGTCAGCCCGAGCCAAAGGACATGCGTTGGCCGGGAATCGAACCCGGGTCAACTGCTTGGAAGGCAGCTATGCTCACCACTATAACACCAACGCAGGCGGAAGTCAGTAGCTTTATTGACGCACTGTGTTCCTAATAAATGTTGTTCAGTTGCATTGACACAATACTTTTTGTTTAAAGCGCAATTAAAAAAAAAAAAAAAAAAGAGTCCAAACAATGACCCCTGCTACGGGTAGTGTTGCAAGTGTTATGCGACTTCAGCTAATGATGGGTCCATCCGAAATTATTCCATCCAAAAGTTTTGGGTGGAGGCACAGGTCACAGAGGGAGTTCTGCTTCGACGTCAGCCCGAGCCAAAGGACATGCGTTGGCCGGGAATCGAATCCGGGTCAACTGCTTGGAAGGCAGCTATGCTCACCACTATACCACCAACGCAGTCAGCAGTCAGCAACTTGCGCCGTCACTAAGAAGGCTCGAAGTGCACGAGTCACCGATAGGGCTAGAGGAGCAGATGAGATCTTTGTTTGGACCCGTCACTAAAGAGAGCCTTCAAGAATTTGCATCCCGTCACGTACAAGAAAGCGCTGCCTTCCCATCCGGCTAAATAAACACGAAGTGGTCAAACGCAGAGAGTGCCTATTCAGACGATGACCTGTGGCAAGCCCTTTCGCAGCATGCTGCCGGACGGTCAAACTGATTCTGCTCTTGACATTTCGATGTAGCTCTGCTGTGAGCAGAGCACCCAAAAATACAGGTCACTCGCAAAAGTTCCCCTCCACGGAAATCTTTAGTAAAAGGCGAAAGATTTATGCGACAATGAAGAGAAACTCGAGCTGTGTCTCCAAACCCTCGGGCCTGTGCGCTGCCTCTGTTAAACTACTACGCTCGCCAAGGGTCATCAAGGGTGACAATGCCTGCCCACATGTGTTTCGTCAGCACCCCCCCCCCTACTCCAAAAGGGAGGAGTAAAACTCAAAAAAGTCCCCTCGGTCCACCAATAACCAAAAGCCCAATCAAGGCAATCTCTTTCTCAAGCCTCTATCTGAAAAGTTGGATAAAATCTTATATGAAAAAAAAAGTCTTTTAAAGAAATCCCTTATTCCGAGGTCACCGTAGCCACCAGATCCAGTCTGTATCCGCTTCAGTCACCCGGATCCAGTCCGTATCCAGAGAAGATGGTGGATCAACACCTAGAAAGGACCTCTATGGCCCAGAAACACAGCGGAGACCGTGACAACTAGATGAGCCGCAGATACAAATCCCCTGTAAAGACCACCTGGACAAGACCACAGGAAACAGATGATTCTTCTGCACAGTCTGACATTCCTGCAGCCTGGAGCTGATCTACCTGTTTCGTCTGACAATGGGAGAACTGTCTCCCCGACTGAGCCTGGTTTCTCACCGGGTTTTTTCTCCATCCTTTCACCGATCGAGTTTTGGTTTCTTGCCTCTGTCGCTTCTGGCAGGCGGAGCTGGGGACACTTCATGTACAGCGATATCGTTGACTTGATTGCAAATTATTGCACAGATACTATTTAAACTGAACTTAGCTGAATGATGTCATCAAAGAGTTCAATAACGAAATGCCTTTAACTGTCATTTTGCTTTTTGACGCACTGTGTTCCTAATTAATGTTGTTCAGTTGCATTGACGCAATACTTTTTGTTTAAAGCGCAATTTAAAAAAAAAAAAAAAAAAAAAAAGAGTCCAAACAATGACCCCTGCTACGGGTAGTGTTCCAAGTGTTATGCGACTTCAGCTAATGATGGGTCCATCAGAAATTTTACGGTGCTAGGGCTGGGTCTGCGTCAGAAGAAGCCATGCATTGTTTAGTTATGTCAGTGCAGTGCCGTCAGTTGGGGGAGAAACGGCAGCATGCACGGCTCCTCGTTAGTATAGTGGACAGTATCTCCGCCTGTCACGCCGAAGACCGGGGTTCGATTCCCCGACGGGGAGAGCTGGTTCTTTTCGTCTTCAGAATGATCCATCCAAAATGTTTGGTTGGAGTCGCAGGTCACAGAAGGAGTTCTGCTTCGACGTCAGCCCGAGCCAAAGGACATGCGTTGGCCGGGAATCGAACCCGGGTCAACTGCTTGGAAGGCAGCTATGCTCACCACTATAACACCAACGCAGGCGGAAGTCAGTAGCTTTATTGACGCACTGTGTTCCTAATAAATGTTGTTCAGTTGCATTGACACAATACTTTTTGTTTAAAGCGCAATTAAAAAAAAAAAAAAAAAGAGTCCAAACAATGACCCCTGCTACGGGTAGTGTTGCAAGTGTTATGCGACTTCAGCTAATGATGGGTCCATCCGAAATTATTCCATCCAAAAGTTTTGGGTGGAGGCACAGGTCACAGAGGGAGTTCTGCTTCGACGTCAGCCCGAGCCAAAGGACATGCGTTGGCCGGGAATCGAATCCGGGTCAACTGCTTGGAAGGCAGCTATGCTCACCACTATACCACCAACGCAGTCAGCAGTCAGCAACTTGCGCCGTCACTAAGAAGGCTCGAAGTGCACGAGTCGCTGATAGGGCTAGAGGAGCAGATGAGATCTTTGTTTGGACCCGTCACTAAAGAGAGCCTTCAAGAATTTGCATCCCGTCACGTACAAGAAAGCGCTGCCTTCCCATCCGGCTAAATAAACACGAAGTGGTCAAACGCAGAGAGTGCCTATTCAGACGATGACCTGTGGCAAGCCCTTTCGCAGCATGCTGCCGGACGGTCAAACTGATTCTGCTCTTGACATTTCGATGTAGCTCTGCTGTGAGCAGAGCACCCAAAAATACTGGTCACTCGCAAAAGTTCCCCTCCACGGAAATCTTTAGTAAAAGGCGAAAGATTTATGCGACAATGAAGAGAAACTCGAGCTGTGTCTCCAAACCCTCGGGCCTGTGCGCTGCCTCTGTTAAACTACTACGCTCGCCAAGGGTCATCAAGGGTGACAATGCCTGCCCACATGTGTTTCGTCAGCACCCCCCCCCCCCTACTCCAAAAGGGAGGAGTAAAACTCAAAAAAGTCCCCTCGGTCCACCAATAACCAAAAGCCCAATCAAGGCAATCTCTTTCTCAAGCCTCTATCTGAAAAGTTGGATAAAATCTTATATGAAAAAAAAAGTCTTTTAAAGAAATCCCTTATTCCGAGGTCACCGTAGCCACCAGATCCAGTCTGTATCCGCTTCAGTCACCCGGATCCAGTCCGTATCCAGAGAAGATGGTGGATCAACACCTAGAAAGGACCTCTATGGCCCAGAAACACAGCGGAGACCGTGACAACTAGATGAGCCGCAGATACAAATCCCCTGTAAAGACCACCTGGACAAGACCACAGGAAACAGATGATTCTTCTGCACAGTCTGACATTCCTGCAGCCTGGAGCTGATCTACCTGTTTCGTCTGACAATGGGAGAACTGTCTCCCCGACTGAGCCTGGTTTCTCACCGGGTTTTTTCTCCATCCTTTCACCGATCGAGTTTTGGTTTCTTGCCTCTGTCGCTTCTGGCAGGCGGAGCTGGGGACACTTCATGTACAGCGATATCGTTGACTTGATTGCAAATTATTGCACAGATACTATTTAAACTGAACTTAGCTGAATGATGTCATCAAAGAGTTCAATAACGAAATGCCTTTAACTGTCATTTTGCTTTTTGACGCACTGTGTTCCTAATTAATGTTGTTCAGTTGCATTGACGCAATACTTTTTGTTTAAAGCGCAATTTAAAAAAAAAAAAAAAAAAAAAAAGAGTCCAAACAATGACCCCTGCTACGGGTAGTGTTCCAAGTGTTATGCGACTTCAGCTAATGATGGGTCCATCAGAAATTTTACGGTGCTAGGGCTGGGTCTGCGTCAGAAGAAGCCATGCATTGTTTAGTTATGTCAGTGCAGTGCCGTCAGTTGGGGGAGAAACGGCAGCATGCACGGCTCCTCGTTAGTATAGTGGACAGTATCTCCGCCTGTCACGCCGAAGACCGGGGTTCGATTCCCCGACGGGGAGAGCTGGTTCTTTTCGTCTTCAGAATGATCCATCCAAAATGTTTGGTTGGAGTCGCAGGTCACAGAAGGAGTTCTGCTTCGACGTCAGCCCGAGCCAAAGGACATGCGTTGGCCGGGAATCGAACCCGGGTCAACTGCTTGGAAGGCAGCTATGCTCACCACTATAACACCAACGCAGGCGGAAGTCAGTAGCTTTATTGACGCACTGTGTTCCTAATAAATGTTGTTCAGTTGCATTGACACAATACTTTTTGTTTAAAGCGCAATTAAAAAAAAAAAAAAAAAAGAGTCCAAACAATGACCCCTGCTACGGGTAGTGTTGCAAGTGTTATGCGACTTCAGCTAATGATGGGTCCATCCGAAATTATTCCATCCAAAAGTTTTGGGTGGAGGCACAGGTCACAGAGGGAGTTCTGCTTCGACGTCAGCCCGAGCCAAAGGACATGCGTTGGCCGGGAATCGAATCCGGGTCAACTGCTTGGAAGGCAGCTATGCTCACCACTATACCACCAACGCAGTCAGCAGTCAGCAACTTGCGCCGTCACTAAGAAGGCTCGAAGTGCACGAGTCGCCGATAGGGCTAGAGGAGCAGATGAGATCTTTGTTTGGACCCGTCACTAAAGAGAGCCTTCAAGAATTTGCATCCCGTCACGTACAAAAAAGCGCTGCCTTCCCATCCGGCTAAATAAACACGAAGTGGTCAAACGCAGAGAGTGCCTATTCAGACGATGACCTGTGGCAAGCCCTTTCGCAGCATGCTGCCGGACGGTCAAACTGATTCTGCTCTTGACATTTCGATGTAGCTCTGCTGTGAGCAGAGCACCCAAAAATACAGGTCACTCGCAAAAGTTCCCCTCCACGGAAATCTTTAGTAAAAGGCGAAAGATTTATGCGACAATGAAGAGAAACTCGAGCTGTGTCTCCAAACCCTCGGGCCTGTGCGCTGCCTCTGTTAAACTACTACGCTCGCCAAGGGTCATCAAGGGTGACAATGCCTGCCCACATGTGTTTCGTCAGCACCCCCCCCCCCTACTCCAAAAGGGAGGAGTAAAACTCAAAAAAGTCCCCTCGGTCCACCAATAACCAAAAGCCCAATCAAGGCAATCTCTTTCTCAAGCCTCTATCTGAAAAGTTGGATAAAATCTTATATGAAAAAAAAAGTCTTTTAACGAAATCCCTTATTCCGAGGTCACCGTAGCCACCAGATCCAGTCTGTATCCGCTTCAGTCACCCGGATCCAGTCCGTATCCAGAGAAGATGGTGGATCAACACCTAGAAAGGACCTCTATGGCCCAGAAACACAGCGGAGACCGTGACAACTAGATGAGCCGCAGATACAAATCCCCTGTAAAGACCACCTGGACAAGACCACAGGAAACAGATGATTCTTCTGCACAGTCTGACATTCCTGCAGCCTGGAGCTGATCTACCTGTTTCGTCTGACAATGGGAGAACTGTCTCCCCGACTGAGCCTGGTTTCTCACCGGGTTTTTTCTCCATCCTTTCACCGATCGAGTTTTGGTTTCTTGCCTCTGTCGCTTCTGGCAGGCGGAGCTGGGGACACTTCATGTACAGCGATATCGTTGACTTGATTGCAAATTATTGCACAGATACTATTTAAACTGAACTTAGCTGAATGATGTCATCAAAGAGTTCAATAACGAAATGCCTTTAACTGTCATTTTGCTTTTTGACGCACTGTGTTCCTAATTAATGTTGTTCAGTTGCATTGACGCAATACTTTTTGTTTAAAGCGCAATTTAAAAAAAAAAAAAAAAAAAAAAGAGTCCAAACAATGACCCCTGCTACGGGTAGTGTTCCAAGTGTTATGCGACTTCAGCTAATGATGGGTCCATCAGAAATTTTACGGTGCTAGGGCTGGGTCTGCGTCAGAAGAAGCCATGCATTGTTTAGTTATGTCAGTGCAGTGCCGTCAGTTGGGGGAGAAACGGCAGCATGCATGGCTCCTCGTTAGTATAGTGGACAGTATCTCCGCCTGTCACGCCGAAGACCGGGGTTCGATTCCCCGACGGGGAGAGCTGGTTCTTTTCGTCTTCAGAATGATCCATCCAAAATGTTTGGTTGGAGTCGCAGGTCACAGAAGGAGTTCTGCTTCGACGTCAGCCCGAGCCAAAGGACATGCGTTGGCCGGGAATCGAACCCGGGTCAACTGCTTGGAAGGCAGCTATGCTCACCACTATAACACCAACGCAGGCGGAAGTCAGTAGCTTTATTGACGCACTGTGTTCCTAATAAATGTTGTTCAGTTGCATTGACACAATACTTTTTGTTTAAAGCGCAATTAAAAAAAAAAAAAAAAGAGTCCAAACAATGACCCCTGCTACGGGTAGTGTTGCAAGTGTTATGCGACTTCAGCTAATGATGGGTCCATCCGAAATTATTCCATCCAAAAGTTTTGGGTGGAGGCACAGGTCACAGAGGGAGTTCTGCTTCGACGTCAGCCCGAGCCAAAGGACATGCGTTGGCCGGGAATCGAATCCGGGTCAACTGCTTGGAAGGCAGCTATGCTCACCACTATACCACCAACGCAGTCAGCAGTCAGCAACTTGCGCCGTCACTAAGAAGGCTCGAAGTGCACGAGTCGCCGATAGGGCTAGAGGAGCAGATGAGATCTTTGTTTGGACCCGTCACTAAAGAGAGCCTTCAAGAATTTGCATCCCGTCACGTACAAGAAAGCGCTGCCTTCCCATCCGGCTAAATAAACACGAAGTGGTCAAACGCAGAGAGTGCCTATTCAGACGATGACCTGTGGCAAGCCCTTTCGCAGCATGCTGCCGGACGGTCAAACTGATTCTGCTCTTGACATTTCGATGTAGCTCTGCTGTGAGCAGAGCACCCAAAAATACTGGTCACTCGCAAAAGTTCCCCTCCACGGAAATCTTTAGTAAAAGGCGAAAGATTTATGCGACAATGAAGAGAAACTCGAGCTGTGTCTCCAAACCCTCGGGCCTGTGCGCTGCCTCTGTTAAACTACTACGCTCGCCAAGGGTCATCAAGGGTGACAATGCCTGCCCACATGTGTTTCGTCAGCACCCCCCCCCCCTACTCCAAAAGGGAGGAGTAAAACTCAAAAAAGTCCCCTCGGTCCACCAATAACCAAAAGCCCAATCAAGGCAATCTCTTTCTCAAGCCTCTATCTGAAAAGTTGGATAAAATCTTATTTGAAAAAAAAAGTCTTTTAAAGAAATCCCTTATTCCGAGGTCACCGTAGCCACCAGATCCAGTCTGTATCCGCTTCAGTCACCCGGATCCAGTCCGTATCCAGAGAAGATGGTGGATCAACACCTAGAAAGGACCTCTATGGCCCAGAAACACAGCGGAGACCGTGACAACTAGATGAGCCGCAGATACAAATCCCCTGTAAAGACCACCTGGACAAGACCACAGGAAACAGATGATTCTTCTGCACAGTCTGACATTCCTGCAGCCTGGAGCTGATCTACCTGTTTCGTCTGACAATGGGAGAACTGTCTCCCCGACTGAGCCTGGTTTCTCACCGGGTTTTTTCTCCATCCTTTCACCGATCGAGTTTTGGTTTCTTGCCTCTGTCGCTTCTGGCAGGCGGAGCTGGGGACACTTCATGTACAGCGATATCGTTGACTTGATTGCAAATTATTGCACAGATACTATTTAAACTGAACTTAGCTGAATGATGTCATCAAAGAGTTCAATAACGAAATGCCTTTAACTGTCATTTTGCTTTTTGACGCACTGTGTTCCTAATTAATGTTGTTCAGTTGCATTGACGCAATACTTTTTGTTTAAAGCGCAATTTAAAAAAAAAAAAAAAAAAAAAAAGAGTCCAAACAATGACCCCTGCTACGGGTAGTGTTCCAAGTGTTATGCGACTTCAGCTAATGATGGGTCCATCAGAAATTTTACGGTGCTAGGGCTGGGTCTGCGTCAGAAGAAGCCATGCATTGTTTAGTTATGTCAGTGCAGTGCCGTCAGTTGGGGGAGAAACGGCAGCATGCACGGCTCCTCGTTAGTATAGTGGACAGTATCTCCGCCTGTCACGCCGAAGACCGGGGTTCGATTCCCCGACGGGGAGAGCTGGTTCTTTTCGTCTTCAGAATGATCCATCCAAAATGTTTGGTTGGAGTCGCAGGTCACAGAAGGAGTTCTGCTTCGACGTCAGCCCGAGCCAAAGGACATGCGTTGGCCGGGAATCGAACCCGGGTCAACTGCTTGGAAGGCAGCTATGCTCACCACTATAACACCAACGCAGGCGGAAGTCAGTAGCTTTATTGACGCACTGTGTTCCTAATAAATGTTGTTCAGTTGCATTGACACAATACTTTTTGTTTAAAGCGCAATTAAAAAAAAAAAAAAAAAAGAGTCCAAACAATGACCCCTGCTACGGGTAGTGTTGCAAGTGTTATGCGACTTCAGCTAATGATGGGTCCATCCGAAATTATTCCATCCAAAAGTTTTGGGTGGAGGCACAGGTCACAGAGGGAGTTCTGCTTCGACGTCAGCCCGAGCCAAAGGACATGCGTTGGCCGGGAATCGAATCCGGGTCAACTGCTTGGAAGGCAGCTATGCTCACCACTATACCACCAACGCAGTCAGCAGTCAGCAACTTGCGCCGTCACTAAGAAGGCTCGAAGTGCACGAGTCGCCGATAGGGCTAGAGGAGCAGATGAGATCTTTGTTTGGACCCGTCACTAAAGAGAGCCTTCAAGAATTTGCATCCCGTCACGTACAAAAAAGCGCTGCCTTCCCATCCGGCTAAATAAACACGAAGTGGTCAAACGCAGAGAGTGCCTATTCAGACGATGACCTGTGGCAAGCCCTTTCGCAGCATGCTGCCGGACGGTCAAACTGATTCTGCTCTTGACATTTCGATGTAGCTCTGCTGTGAGCAGAGCACCCAAAAATACAGGTCACTCGCAAAAGTTCCCCTCCACGGAAATCTTTAGTAAAAGGCGAAAGATTTATGCGACAATGAAGAGAAACTCGAGCTGTGTCTCCAAACCCTCGGGCCTGTGCGCTGCCTCTGTTAAACTACTACGCTCGCCAAGGGTCATCAAGGGTGACAATGCCTGCCCACATGTGTTTCGTCAGCACCCCCCCCCCCCTACTCCAAAAGGGAGGAGTAAAACTCAAAAAAGTCCCCCTCGGTCCACCAATAACCAAAAGCCCAATCAAGGCAATCTCTTTCTCAAGCCTCTATCTGAAAAGTTGGATAAAATCTTATATGAAAAAAAAAGTCTTTTAACGAAATCCCTTATTCCGAGGTCACCGTAGCCACCAGATCCAGTCTGTATCCGCTTCAGTCACCCGGATCCAGTCCGTATCCAGAGAAGATGGTGGATCAACACCTAGAAAGGACCTCTATGGCCCAGAAACACAGCGGAGACCGTGACAACTAGATGAGCCGCAGATACAAATCCCCTGTAAAGACCACCTGGACAAGACCACAGGAAACAGATGATTCTTCTGCACAGTCTGACATTCCTGCAGCCTGGAGCTGATCTACCTGTTTCGTCTGACAATGGGAGAACTGTCTCCCCGACTGAGCCTGGTTTCTCACCGGGTTTTTTTCTCCATCCTTTCACCGATCGAGTTTTGGTTTCTTGCCTCTGTCGCTTCTGGCAGGCGGAGCTGGGGACACTTCATGTACAGCGATATCGTTGACTTGATTGCAAATTATTGCACAGATACTATTTAAACTGAACTTAGCTGAATGATGTCATCAAAGAGTTCAATAACGAAATGCCTTTAACTGTCATTTTGCTTTTTGACGCACTGTGTTCCTAATTAATGTTGTTCAGTTGCATTGACGCAATACTTTTTGTTTAAAGCGCAATTTAAAAAAAAAAAAAAAAAAAAAAAGAGTCCAAACAATGACCCCCTGCTACGGGTAGTGTTCCAAGTGTTATGCGACTTCAGCTAATGATGGGGTCCATCAGAAATTTTTACGGTGCTAGGGCTGGGTCTGCGTCAGAAGAAGCCATGCATTGTTTAGTTATGTCAGTGCAGTGCCGTCAGTTGGGGGAGAAACGGCAGCATGCATGGCTCCTCGTTAGTATAGTGGACAGTATCTCCGCCTGTCACGCCGAAGACCGGGGTTCGATTCCCCGACGGGGAGAGCTGGTTCTTTTCGTCTTCAGAATGATCCATCCAAAATGTTTGGTTGGAGTCGCAGGTCACAGAAGGAGTTCTGCTTCGACGTCAGCCCGAGCCAAAGGACATGCGTTGGCCGGGAATCGAACCCGGGTCAACTGCTTGGAAGGCAGCTATGCTCACCACTATAACACCAACGCAGGCGGAAGTCAGTAGCTTTATTGACGCACTGTGTTCCTAATAAATGTTGTTCAGTTGCATTGACACAATACTTTTTGTTTAAAGCGCAATTAAAAAAAAAAAAAAAAGAGTCCAAAACAATGACCCCTGCTACGGGTAGTGTTGCAAGTGTTATGCGACTTCAGCTAATGATGGGTCCATCCGAAATTATTCCATCCAAAAGTTTTGGGTGGAGGCACAGGTCACAGAGGGAGTTCTGCTTCGACGTCAGCCCGAGCCAAAGGACATGCGTTGGCCGGGAATCGAATCCGGGTCAACTGCTTGGAAGGCAGCTATGCTCACCACTATACCACCAACGCAGTCAGCAGTCAGCAACTTGCGCCGTCACTAAGAAGGCTCGAAGTGCACGAGTCGCCGATAGGGCTAGAGGAGCAGATGAGATCTTTGTTTGGACCCGTCACTAAAGAGAGCCTTCAAGAATTTGCATCCCGTCACGTACAAGAAAGCGCTGCCTTCCCATCCGGCTAAATAAACACGAAGTGGTCAAACGCAGAGAGTGCCTATAATAACCAAAAGCCCAATCAAGGCAATCTCTTTCTCATGCCTCTATCTGAAAAGTTGGATAAAATCTTATATGAAAAAAAAAGTCTTTTAAAGAAATCCCTTATTCCGAGGTCACCGTAGCCACCAGATCCAGTCTGTATCCGCTTCAGTCACCCGGATCCAGTCCGTATCCAGAGAAGATGGTGGATCAACACCTAGAAAGGACCTCTATGGCCCAGAAACACAGCGGAGACCGTGACAACTAGATGAGCCGCAGATACAAATCCCTTGTAAAGACCACCTGGACAAGACCACAGGAAACAGATGATTCTTCTGCACAGTCTGACATTCCTGCAGCCTGGAGCTGATCTACTGGTTTCGTCTGACAAGGGGAGAACTGTCTCCCCGACTGAGCCTGGTTTCTCACCGGGTTTTTTCTCCATCCTTTCACCGATCGAGTTTTGGTTTCTTGCCTCTGTCGCTTCTGGCAGGCGGAGCTGGGGACACTTCATGTACAGCGATATCGTTGACTTGATTGCAAATTATTGCACAGATACTATTTAAACTGAACTTAGCTGAATGATGTCATCAAAGAGTTCAATAACGAAATGCCTTTAACTGTCATTTTGCTTTTTGACGCACTGTGTTCCTAATTAATGTTGTTCAGTTGCATTGACGCAATACTTTTTGTTTAAAGCGCAATTTAAAAAAAAAAAAAAAAAAAAAGAGTCCAAACAATGACCCCTGCTACGGGTAGTGTTCCAATTGTTATGCGACTTCAGCAAATGATGGGTCCATCAGAAATTTTACGGTGCTAGGGCTGGGTCTGCGTCAGAAGAAGCCATGCATTGTTTAGTTATGTCAGTGCAGTGCCGTCAGTTGGGGGAGAAACGGCAGCATGCACGGCTCCTCGTTAGTATAGTGGACAGTATCTCCGCCTGTCACGCGGAAGACCGGGGTTCGATTCCCCGACGGGGAGAGCTGGTTCTTTTCGTCTTCCGAATGATCCATCCAAAATGTTTGGTTGGAGTCGCAGGTCACAGAAGGAGTTCTGCTTCGACGTCAGCCCGAGCCAAAGGACATGCGTTGGCCGGGAATCGAACCCGGGTCAACTGCTTGGAAGGCAGCTATGCTCACCACTATACCACCAACGCAGGCGGAAGTCAGTAGCTTTATTGACGCACTGTGTTCCTAATAAATGTTGTTCAGTTGCATTGACACAATACTTTTTGTTTAAAGCGCAATTAAAAAAAAAAAAAAAAAAAAAAAGAGTCCAAACAATGACCCCTGCTACCGGTAGTGTTGCAAGTGTTATGCGACTTCAGCTAATGATGGGTCCATCCGAAATTATTCCATCCAAAAGTTTTGGGTGGAGGCACAGGTCACAGAGGGAGTTCTGCTTCGACGTCAGCCCGAGCCAAAGGATATGCGTTGGCCGGGAATCGAATCCGGGTCAACTGCTTGGAAGGCAGCTATGCTCACCACTATACCACCAACGCAGTCAGCAGTCAGCAACTTGCGCCGTCACTAAGAAGGCTCGAAGTGCACGAGTCGCCGATAGGGCTAGAGGAGCAGATGAGATCTTTGTTTGGACCCGTCACTAAAGAGAGCCTTCAAGAATTTGCATCCCGTCACGTACAAGAAAGCGCTGCCTTCCCATCCGGCTAAATAAACACGAAGTGGTCAAACGCAGAGAGTGCCTATAATAACCAAAAGCCCAATCAAGGCAATCTCTTTCTCATGCCTCTATCTGAAAAGTTGGATAAAATCTTATATGAAAAAAAAAGTCTTTTAAAGAAATCCCTTATTCCGAGGTCACCGTAGCCACCAGATCCAGTCTGTATCCGCTTCAGTCACCCGGATCCAGTCCGTATCCAGAGAAGATGGTGGATCAACACCTAGAAAGGACCTCTATGGCCCAGAAACACAGCGGAGACCGTGACAACTAGATGAGCCGCAGATACAAATCCCTTGTAAAGACCACCTGGACAAGACCACAGGAAACAGATGATTCTTCTGCACAGTCTGACATTCCTGCAGCCTGGAGCTGATCTACTGGTTTCGTCTGACAAGGGGAGAACTTTCTCCCCGACTGAGCCTGGTTTCTCACCGGGTTTTTTCTCCATCCTTTCACCGATCGAGTTTTGGTTTCTTGCCTCTGTCGCTTCTGGCAGGCGGAGCTGGGGACACTTCAAGTACAGCGATATCGTTGACTTGATTGCAAATTATTGCACAGATACTATTTAAACTGAACTTAGCTGAATGATGTCATCAAAGAGTTCAATAACGAAATGCCTTTAACTGTCATTTTGCTTTTTGACGCACTGTGTTCCTAATTAATGTTGTTCAGTTGCATTGACGCAATACTTTTTGTTTAAAGCGCAATTTAAAAAAAAAAAAAAAAAAAAAAAGAGTCCAAACAATGACCCCTGCTACGGGTAGTGTTCCAAGTGTTATGCGACTTCAGCTAATGATGGGTCCATCAGAAATTTTACGGTGCTAGGGCTGGGACTGCGTCAGAAGAAGCCATGCATTGTTTAGTTATGTCAGTGCAGTGCCGTCAGTTGGGGGAGAAACGGCAGCATGCACGGCTCCTCGTTAGTATAGTGGACAGTATCTCCGCCTGTCACGCGGAAGACCGGGGTTCGATTCCCCGACGGGGAGAGCTGGTTCTTTTCGTCTTCCGAATGATCCATCCAAAATGTTTGGTTGGAGTCGCAGGTCACAGAAGGAGTTCTGCTTCGACGTCAGCCCGAGCCAAAGGACATGCGTTGGCCGGGAATCGAACCCGGGTCAACTGCTTGGAAGGCAGCTATGCTCACCACTATACCACCAACGCAGGCGGAAGTCAGTAGCTTTATTGACGCACTGTGTTCCTAATAAATGTTGTTCAGTTGCATTGACACAATACTTTTTGTTTAAAGCGCAATTAAAAAAAAAAAAAAAAAAAAAAAGAGTCCAAACAATGACCCCTGCTACCGGTAGTGTTGCAAGTGTTATGCGACTTCAGCTAATGATGGGTCCATCCGAAATTATTCCATCCAAAAGTTTTGGGTGGAGGCACAGGTCACAGAGGGAGTTCTGCTTCGACGTCAGCCCGAGCCAAAGGATATGCGTTGGCCGGGAATCGAATCCGGGTCAACTGCTTGGAAGGCAGCTATGCTCACCACTATACCACCAACGCAGTCAGCAGTCAGCAACTTGCGCCGTCACTAAGAAGGCTCGAAGTGCACGAGTCGCCGATAGGGCTAGAGGAGCAGATGAGATCTTTGTTTGGACCCGTCACTAAAGAGAGCCTTCAAGAATTTGCATCCC
>NC_068414.1:5832888-5858873 GCF_023724105.1 Carassius gibelio | reverse complement strand
GCTCTGCATTTCTGAACATTCACACAAGCTCTTCCAGGGACTGCAAGCTAAGCATCCAGAAACCTTTGAGTCAGAGTCTGTATAATGATGACTGTGTGTTATCAGTGTCTCCAGCTGCACTGAACGGACCTCCACATCCTCCAGCACCTTCAAATAGCAGCTGCTTAGATTGCTGTGTGATGCTCAGAGAAACTCTTTTATCCACCTCCTTCCCTGAATCACCACCTAGCTGGATTGATATTTTTACCCCCGAAACACAAACATTTCAAATACTGTAGCAAAATGAAGAGAGGAAAATTGAGCGGTAATGGAAATCAATGAAAATATGTTAACACTATTAACATATAAATCTCTAAATTTGTATTACATTTAAATGAACATGTAAGTCTCTTTTAGAGAACTACAGACCAGTTTCCCTTCTTCCTTTCATTGCAAAAACACTTGAACGAGCTGTGTTCAACCAAGTCTCTGCATTTATCACACAAAACAACCCTCTTGACAGCAACCAATCTGGCTTCAGGAGTAGACATTCAACTGAGACTGCCTTGTTCTCGGTTGTTGAAGCCCTAAGACTGGCAAGAGTGGAATCCAAATCTTCAGTACTTATCCTGCTTGATATGTCTGCTGCTTTTGACATGGTTAACCACCAGATCCTCCTATCATCCCTAGTGGCAAAGGGCATCTCAGGAACCGCACTTCAGTGGTTTGAGTCTTACCTATCAGATAGGTTCTTTAAAGTATCTTTGAGTGGTGAGGTGTGCAAGTCACAACATCTAACTACTGGGGTGCCTCAGGGCTCCACTTCAAGACCACTTCTCTTCTCTGCATGGCATTATTAGATTCTGTCATTCAGAAACATGGCTTTTCATACCACTGTTATGCTGATGACACTCAACTCAACCTTTCATTCCATCCTTCCATCCTGATGATCTGATGGTAGCTACTCGCATCTCAGCTTGTCTAACAGATATTTCTTGCTGGATGAAGGACCATCACCTTCAACTCAACCTTGCCAAGCCAGAACTGATTGTGGTTCCAGCAAACCAATCGTTTCATCACAATTTCACTATCAAGTTAGGCACATCAACCATAACTCTTTCAAAAATAGCCAGAGGCCTTGGAGTTATGATTGATGATCAGCTGACTTTCTCAGACCACATTGCTAAAACTGTCTGATCCTGCAGATTTGCTTTATTCAACATTAAGAAGATCAGGCCCTTCCTTTCGGAACATGCTGCACAACTCCTTGTTCAAGCTCTTATTCTGTCTAGGCTGGACTATTGCATTGACCTCTAACAATGATTTGCTCTATTCTTTATCTGTTATATTTCTTTACTTTTTTATTTATTATTATATTATTTTAAAAAAACTGGATATGTGTACTGTGTTTAAGTTAACTGAGACTTGTTGTAGCACTTATATATCATTGCTCTTTTTGTTGTTTTTGATCGCTTCCATTGTCTTCATTTGTAAGTCGCTTTGGATAAAAGTGTCTGCTAAATGACTAAATGTAAATGTAATGTAATGTAATGTAGCAGTAAAAAAAAAAACAAAAAAAAAACTCATTACTCCAGTCTTCAGTGTCACATGATCTTCAGAAATCATTCTAATATGATGATTTGCTGCTCAAGAAACAAGCTCTTAGTGAGTGTTAATTATGGACTCTACGTGTCTATACAAGTCCACCTATTAAAATGAGGTTTAACATCTTGTTGTTTCAATGAATCTGATAAAGGGTTATGAGCATAACCAAAAACAGTCACGTAAGCAGATGGGTTTTGCCTTGGGTGCAAATGAAACAAGGCCACCTACAGCATCTATGCTCCATATTTCAAACTGACACAAAACTTCTTCTTTGCTGAAATCAGAGGGGATCTATTACCAGCTTTACAAGCCTGCGCCGGCTCCAGAGCATCAGGAACAGAGTGTTTGTTATAAACAGGACTGTAAATCATTCCCCCGCCCGGTTTGATGGCTCCACAAGGTTATCTCACTTCAGGCCACTAATCTGAGCGACACGTATAACTGCACTGACAGTGAGCTGAGGACTGCAGGAAATCAGAGTGTGCAATTGAGCAGAGCCTATAACCTATTTCAGGAAAAACCTCCTTGCTTTTATCTGGGTGGCATTGCTCGCATCTGAGAAGGAAATTTCCAGCAACCACACCTCGTAAATCAAACACTCACAAGTCAATGTTTTTCTCTTGGAATGAAGACTTGGTGAAATTGATTAGATCTGATAAGGCCTTTATTCTGCAGTGTGTGTGTTCTGTTATGGACAGAATGCATCAAATGCTATGTGGTGTTTAATCCATGCTTTTGCTCTCTTTCTGGGATGAATGCACTGGTATGTTTGAACTAATAAAATGTAAAGCTTGAATGCAGTGCAAGTCACCAAATGCATAAATGTCAAAACAAACACCTCTCAAAATGCTTTAAAGAGAAATATTCTGCATGACGCAATTTGTGAACCGTAACACGAATCCATTGTGAACAGTAACACAGATAACTAAACAGGCATTTGAAACAATATACCCAACACTTACTTTTCAAACACAGTGGTTTGGAACACCACTACCAATACAAAGCCAGGAAAAATCACAATGTGTTCAGATAAGATCAGAAAAAAACAGCTTTTTTTTATGAATTAATATACAGTCCTACTGAAAAACTGATAATATTAGCCTACCTCAAAACTCATATTCAAGTCAGATACATGATATCGTTATACACATATCGAAAGAGGAAAACATCCTCATCAAAAACACCAATTCAAGCACCTCATAGATACTGCAATCGAGGGTCATGCCTACCTTGAAGCAACTAGCCAAACTGCTAACAGGATCTACGAGGACCCCAGGCCTCCCTCAGCTCTGCCTGCATCGGGTGTGACATGATCAAGATTATGTGGAGACAGGCCTGAAACACCTTCAGTATCTCCCCCTTCCTCACACAAAGCTGCTTCAGAAGATGAGTCGTCATCATATGAACCGCTTTGATGGAGTTTGACAGTGTGAATACTCTTATTTGAAATTACTTAAATGATGACGCAATTGCCATTTTTGAGTTTAATTCTTAACTGTAGTGTAAATCAGTTTTTTAAGCAGTGGTGTTATTTTCAGAAACAGCTGTTCGTGAATCTGGATTATGCTGCTAACTTGATCTATATTGAGCTGCCGTCACTTTATCATCGATCTGCAGAGTTTTTCTTCATGCTTCCTTATCTCTCGCTCTCTCTCCTGTGTCTTTCATTCATTACCAGCTGATATGGCAGCATTTGTCAGGAAAATGGCATGCCTCCAATCAAACGTCCTTCCCGTTGATATCTAGCAGTCATTTGGAGGGTTTTATGGATGCGGGATTGTGTCAGTGCTCAGGTTGTGAGGGATCTGGGACTTACAGGTTTACCCTCTGTGTCATGGACAGAGCTGTCAGCGTAAGTGACCTTGATTGATCACTCCACAGCTTCAGAGGGAAATGTCAGTGTTGCAATGTTCACCAGCACTGAGTCCCCTCGCTTTGCTTAGATATTCCAGTCATCAGAGCTTTAGATTCAGGAAATACCTATTTTTTCTCAAAAAGCACACAGTCTAAAGCCAGTTTCTTTAAAGATGAAATGTGTAATTTTCTTTATTCCATCTGCAGAGTCATTATAAATGTTATTTTTAGGCTAAAGATTACTCTATTGATAACTTTAAAAACATTCATATGTTTGTTTTAGCACCCTTGCAAAATGTCAAAAATTAATGTTTTTGCACAGATTTTTTTCAAATGTAAAACTTTTTAAATAACTCAAATTTGTTTCCCCTCATCTGTGTTTCAGGTAAATTAATAAATTGGAAAAACACTTGAACGGACTGTGTTCAACCAAGTCTCTGCCTTTCTCACACAGAACAACCTCCTTGACAGCAACCAATCTGGCTCCAGAAGTGGATATTCAACTGAGACGGCCTTGCTCTCAGTTGTTGAAGCATTGAGACTGGCAAGAGCGGAATCCAAATCTTCAATACCTATCTTGCTTGATCTTTCTGCTGGTTTTGACACTGTTAACCACCAGATCCCCCTGTCAACCCTACTGACAAAGGGCATCTCAGGAACCACACTCCAGTGGTTTGAGTCTTACCTATCAGATATGTTCTTCAAGATATCTTGGAGTGGTGAGGTATCCAAGTCGCAACATCTAACTACTGGGGTGCCTCAGGGCTCAGTTCTTGGACCACTTCTCTTCTCTTTCTACATGGCATCATTAGGTTCAGTCATTCAGAAACATGGCTTTTCATACCACTGCTATGCTGATAACACTCAACTCTAACTCTCATTCCATCCCGATGATCCGACAGTAGCTGCTTTTAGTTCTCTGTCTGGTATTGTTTATGTCATTCTATATGTCATACTATATGTTGATTAAACTCTTTGAATCTGAAATCCTGGTCTACTTGTTCCTTGCTCCGTTTTCTTGTGCCGTAGCAGCACTGTGACAGCAACTCAAACATCTCCTGTCCACCTCATCATAAATCTACAAACTCTCACATAATAAATGCTTGCCGCCCACAAACATTTCAACGGCGTCAGTCATTGATTGAAAGCCTCTAACCTGGAAGTCAAGCAAGTGTAGAGAGTTGACAATTTATTTGATGCCTCTAGATTCCATATATATATATATATATATATATATATATATATGTGTGTGTGTGTGTGTGTGTGTGTGTATGTATATATTAATAAACAAAAATACATTATTGTGCAATATATATTACAAAAATACATCAAAATTACCCATAAAATCAATGTTCTTGGTATTCCCAGCTCACTATGGTGTGCCTACAGTAAAGATACACTACTAATTTGCTACTTCACATAAATATTTTTGAGCTGGTCTGAGGTGCAATTTCTTTCACTAAGGCAGAATGCACATTAAAGTGATGGAAATAGTTTGGGCTGTTTTGGCGAGGAGGAGCACACTGGGTATACACAGACTATAGTTGATGTCGTTTACTACAGTTAATCTAAGAAAGAAACTCAGAAGTATTTTATCTATGGCTGCTCCTCACAATCATTCATTGCATTGGCAAATACTCATTACTTGAGTTACTGAGTGTCTGCCAACAGTATTCAATAATTCTTGTATTCTTACTCCAGTACAACAGATATGCAGTATCTGTCCATTAGGAAAGAAAGACGTTCAGCTGCTCCTTCATCATAATGTGCCAAATGCAGTCAATAGTTTGTGTTCTCTTTAATCTATTTTTCTGAAATGCGCATAAAAAAAGGTTTGGTCAGATGCACTCATATATGATGAAACATAGATATACCTCCAGCCATCAGATTTATTCATGCAGAAGAACAGTGTGCTATGACAACTACACAGGAGGCCATGATGGTCAGAGGCCAATGGGCGAATTTAGCCAGGATGCCAAGGTCACACCTCTACTCTTTTCGAAAGACATCCTGGGATTTTTAATGACCACAGAGAGTCAGGACCTCGGTTTAGCGTCTCATCCGAAGGACGGTGTTTGTTGACAGTATAGTGTCCCCATCACTACTCTGGGGCGCTAGGACCCACACAGACCACAGGGTGAGCGCCCCCTGCTGGCCTCACTAGCACCTCTTCCAGCAGCAACCTAGTGTTCCCAGGAGGTCTCCCATTCAGGTACTGACCAGCTCAGCCCTGCTTAGCTTCAGTGGGTGACCGGTCTTGGGCTCCAGGGTGATATGGCTGCTGGATAATTGCCGAATATTGATGCTTGGCAAACAGCGCTATAACTCAATCTGACAGACAGTAAGGTTGTTTTTGTCGGAACCGTCACATCGTGACTGCACTTTAAACAGCTTTGACTGACATGTCACTCTTCTAAATGATGGATCATGTGTCACATCCATCATTTATAATCAGCAGCACAATATTTATCACATGGAAGTCCTTCAGTTCTGTGTCAAGCAACATTAAATGCTCTCTTCGTAATATGGGTCAAGTAAAATAATGGCCTAGTTTTAAGACTTGCTAAAAATCCACACTGGATTTGTGTAAGTGAACATGAACTGGCAATGCTTTATGATGTCCTCCTGAAGGGTATTTGTATATGATCTGAGGTGTGGTGTTTCTGCCTGATTCAGTTGAACAAAATTACTGTGGTTTATGAGCCTTTTTACTTTGAGATAAAAAAAGAGTGTTATTTTGACTTTGATTGACATGCTGAATGATGAAACAACATATTAATCACGAATGGCCATTGCAACCATATTAAAGAGGAAAAAAAGGTGCTAAAAATTAAACATTGTTTGCTGCCCTTATAAACCATTTCTTCCCAAATTTAAACAGTTAACTCTAAATGTGAACTATACAAAACAGCTGAGAGACCTTTTAGCAAGACACCTACAGGCAAAAACAGATTTATTTTTCTTTTTTTTTAAACCATCAGTCATTTTTAATATTTTGGTCTATCTGGTTTTTCATAAAGTGTTATTTGAAACTAAAGGAAGGAAAACATTTCAAATAAAGTTTAATACACTGCTTTCATTGCACTTTACCTATTTGCCCCTGTAGATTTCAGTTCCAATCCATATCAAGGCTGTGATTGTTTTTATTATTATTATTGTTTGTTTATTTATTTTTCAGCATACGTATATACACCAAACAGTTTTATAAGATTTTACAGATGGGTTTACTCAGTTTACCTGGGTTTTTTTTATCTTCAGGTTTAATTTGAATAATATAGAAGTGTTGTGTATGAACAGATTTTTCTCAGATTTCTCATCTCATGTTTTTTCTTTATACTTTAGGTTCAGGACAGCAGAATACATGCAGTGTTTGTCCCACGACATGTGGATGTACATCATGGAATATTTGGGAGTTTATGTATAAAGGCTCTGGGCTTTGCTTTGAGAATCACAAACACTAAAGCGAGGAGCTTCTTTGTCTTATTTTTGGAACATGCAGTTTGTCACATACAATGAAGATCCATGTTTGATTTCTTTATTGTTTCCCCTTTTCCTCCATTGTCCTTGTCAGGCTAAAAATAGAAAATAGCTTTTCTTTTTTATTTCCAGCAATTTGTCTGAAATGATTACTGTTTTGACATTATAGGCCTGGACAAGGATACAGTGACCTGACTCACACCGGTCCACCCTGTACAGGTCCAGTTCAAGCAGATGAGGAAGGGCAGCTGGTCAGCATTAGTCAAACCGCTGCTGTCTGGACACGAGAGCGCTCGGGTCACGCAGGAGCTTCATTTGTTTAGCGTGGGTCTCTCTCAGCGGGAGCTCTTTGCTTTGACCTGCTCTAAAAGACACGTCTGAGTGTCTAAGAAAGACAAAGCATGGGAAGGAGTTTTATATTTATTTATTTCATTGCACAGAGGTTGCTATTTCATAGCTCTGGAGACTAAATAGGTTAGTAGTTCTCCAAAAAGCAGCACTCAGTCAACATTAACTCATCATTTCAAACCTGTATTACTTTTGTTTTGGAGCACAACAGATATTTAATAGATTGTCCATGCTGCTCTTTCTACACAATGAAAGTAAATGAGAATGATGATGTTCAGTTTCAAAAAAGCATCATAATGTCACAAAAAAATCATGACCATATTCATTGAAGTCATGCAATAACACTAAGCTGAATAGCTTAAGGTGAGACACTGCAAACATTGTTTTTGTTTTTGGCTTTTCATAATAAGTGCTGTTACAATCTAGTGGATACAAAACATCCAAATTATACTTTTATGTGTTTATTTTTATACTTTATCTATTTGCACCTACTGTATAGATTTAAATTCCAGTACAAATCCTTTAAAGCTACTTTCTCAAAAAGAGGTTTTATCTCAATTTCAGTAACACTTACATGCATCAAATCTTACAGTTTTATTGCACTTGGAACCCTTGCACGATATATATATAAATGCATGCTATTAAAGCTGCGGTAGGGAACTTTTGACGCTCTAGCGGTTAATAAACAGAACTGCTTGCGTCTTGCGGAAGAACATCGTAACCGGAACTACTTCTCTCTGTTTATGTCTATGAAGAATCACAAAGGTACTGGGTTACTCCGCCGCGGTATCCCCGAAGCAATCTAAAATAGTCCGAATATAAACACTTATTATAGGTGCACCCTAGTGATTCAGGACAAGCCAAAAACACGGTTTGGAAAATGGATTCATTGTGTACTCGCTTATTATATACATTTTTCTACATTCTGAACACAAACAAAGTTACGGACCACAGCTCTGATTGGTTGTTTCTTACCGGGAGCGATGGAGTTTCTGCAAATGGCAATAGGACACTGGGAGGAGCCAGAGGAGCTTGATTTATTCACAGATTATCTGTCTCATTTTCTACTGTCAGGACATAATGACAGGCTTAACAAATATGTAAAAAATATATTTTTTTACAAAAGTTCCCTACAGCACCTTTAAGGGTCAGAATTAAAATTTTACAGTAAAATGTACAGTGTATAATATCAAACAGGGTCCCACAGTCCTGCTCCATCACTTTATCTGCCAAAGCACTGAAGACCCTGGTCTACCACATTCAGCAGTGGTTGTAAAACTCTTCATCTTAATTAAAGTCTGGACTGTGCACACAGAGCTCATAAATGTTCAGTTTGAGTCTACATAACAGTTTTATAGCTTAATCGGCCTCTGATTTAGATAGAAATAGTGTGTTGTATGTAAATACAAACTCTTCCTGGGGTGAAATGCTACAGAAAATAAGCTCAAAGAGATTTTCTAGTCTCACTCATATCTCTGTCTGGGCTATCAGATATGCTGCAGGGCTCTCACTACAGCTTTATTTCTGTTCATGTGGATCTGTGCTCGCCTCCTCGCCGCTCAGAGGAACACATCTGGAGAACAGGAGAGATAGAGGAGAACTTACAGCTGGACAGGAGCTACAGATGCTGAAGCTGGGGCAAAACACCTCCTACGTGATGCCATGTTTCATAAAGGAGAATTCAACCTGAACGATTTTGGTTTACACTAGTTCATAGATCTTACTTTGTAGAGAATCTTTTGAGTTCATTGTACTATGAAATGTTCAGAGCTCAAAACGTCCTCTCCAGTCCAGACAGAAGATATGTTGGAACCACTGTATACTGCAAAAGCTCCAACAGTTACAAATCAGTACTTCAGTGTTTAGAAACTGGGTCTATAGATGCTATTAATACAGAAGAGCTCATAATTAGGATTAGGATAAAACGTGTTTTAAGTGTAGATGTAATTTTACGGTTGTCCTGAATATAAAGCCATGAGTCTGTCTCCTCACAATGCATCTTAGCCCTCATTGATCAACCACCAATCTTGACTGCTAAGATTCTTTTGCGAAACATTCCTTTAACTGTAATATTATTCATACGTTTCCTTCTACTATCTACTTAAGTGTTTGATGCTTTTGGGAAACACAGTACTGTATGTTTTAATAAATTCAATATGTTGCAGTGATCCATCTAGAACCTGCTTTTGATTGCACTACATTCCTCCCAGCATGAAGGTGCAAACACACAAATGGGCATGAGATCAGGTGCCAAAGCATGGTCTCACAAGACAACACACATACTCTATTTACGTGAACAAAGTGGGACAGTCCTCATTTGTATTGTTTTGCTTATATAATGTTGATCTGAGCCACACACCAAATTAGCTTCCTTCTGGCTCTGTAGCGGTGTGACAGCACCATCCTTCTCTACAGTACAAAAAATGACACAACTTTACCCCAAACAGATGAGTCACACTGCAAAGATCTGCTCCAAATATCAACACATTGGTTCCTCTGTGTCTGAGGTGTTCAGTCAGGGTCACACAGAATAAACTTCTCCAGATGTTATAGACAGAAGATGTTTAGAACTGCAGCTCACGACTGATGACAGGAATGATAACATAAGACCAATGCACACTGCATCATCATTTCATGTTGTACAAGTGGCGGTCACATTTACCATTGTTCTGTGAATTTTCGTGAATGAAATCCAGTTGTTTCAATAGGAAAGTTTTGAAATCTGGAATTCGCATGAGTATTTCCCAAATATTTCCCAACGAAGATTTAGCAAAAATATCAAGTTGGTCGCAGACAGTGGACCTTTTATTTTCTGCAAAAGTGATCTAATATTAATGTTAATTTCTCCTTAATTCTGTTACAAGAAGTTGATGTCCATCAGCATCCAACTAGTCACAGACACTATGATATATTTCAAACTGAAATGTGCCATGAACTTGTGTCTCGCATGTGTGTTTGGCATCAGTGATACATGCAATACATGGAGCTTCACTAAACATTCAGAACTGAGTGTGTCTGTGTGCTTTATGTAGAGCAAAAATACCCCTTCTTCATTCAACAGTTTAATTTCCTCAGCAGTCCCTAACAACAGCAATTTTCAAACCACTCCATTATACTTATTCCGTAGAAAATGCTCCAATTGTCACATATGGACTTGTTGGACACAACAAGCAACAGTTTCAAGTTGCAGATCACATTGCTACACTCTTCATTATTGGAGCAGGTGGATGAACGCTAGAGAAAAAATTCAAGCACTGCTTGATATTATCAAGTTCCTCTCCAAAACCATTATGCTGACAGAGGCCAGTGGCTTAGGATGGCGTCCGTGTTTTTGATAACACCGGAAGGACCAAGTATTTATCTGAACAAGCGAATGGAAGCTGCTTTTGAAATACTTCAGTCCGACAGCACCATGAGGTCCAGGCTCTCATTAATGCTCTCACATGCTGGCAATGGTCCACTGACGGCTCGAAAGGACAACGACCTTCTTCATAAACACGCACAACCAATATTCTACTCTATCCTCTCTCTCTGGAGAGGTTTGCATTTTCTCGTTCTTCTTCTGTTTAATAGATGAGTGGATGCTTTGTGTGGAATCCTGTCCCACTCTTTCATTGTGGCATCTCGCCCAATTTGTGTTCAATATGCGTCCGCGGCGCTGCCCACACATGCGACCGCAGCACTCGCTTCATCTGGCAGCTGATAGTACGGCCTGTGACAACAGCCAGAGATCCACGAGGAGCCGGAGAAAGAGAGACAAAGAGGGAACAGGGGAAACCAAAGCAAAAGAGGTGAACCCATCATGCTTGATTAAGCTTGTCACCATTAGACAGAGACTGCAATTAGCCCTGGCCAGGTTTATCCCGCTGAGGGATGTGGTAATGAAGAGAGGAGGGAATAGACGGACAGGAGGAGGGATGGGGCGGCTGGAGCCCAGGGACTCAAACAAGTGCAGCATCTGCTGTGTGCGGCCAAGACGACAGGCTGGAGGAGAGGAACAGTGGATGGATGGATGGATGGATGAAGAGACAGAGGGAAATAGGAATGGAAATCATTAGGAATTTAAACAATTTTCACATACTGATTCCATTTCCACTCAACGATTCCATTCTCCATTAAAAATTAATTCTTATAATATTTATGAGTAAGCATGCCTCCCCGCTTTGGTCCCAGCTAAATACTATGTAAACAAACAAACAAACAAAAACATGAATGGCTAACTAACAGATATAGTTCCCCATTTTTAATGATCTAAGCACACAACGCAATCCGCTTTGTTAATTTAAGGACAGGAAAATTGTCTAAAAGGGTTTTCCCTATTCTCTTTATGAATAATGGGTGTGTTTCGGACGTAACGTGCCATAAACCAGTGATTGGTTCTGTCCAGTTGTATTCAAAACAGGTGACCATTAATCTGGCAATATTTTTATTAGTTGTTTTTTGTATGAATTCTGGCAGTTTGAAAATGAAATGTAAGGTGAGTGGCTCTAAATGTTTAAAGCTCTATACATATGGAAATACCATAACGCCTGCACTAAACCTATCCAATAGTGTAAACTAAAACAAACGTGAGATAAAAACACATTTGTTGGAGCCTTAATGTCATTGAGTTCTTTGCATGACTTGTGTTTCAGGGGATTTATACCCAAGTGCTTCACATCACCAGTGCTATTCTGTACTAGGTGCACCACCGAGCAAGAAAAGTCACACTTATGGAGCTGTATACAGTGGAAAGGTTATTAATAAAGGTTATAAAATATGCATTTTAAGTTTAGAAAGATTATTAGTCTTTATTAGTGCTTTGGTCCAAATGCCTGTTGTGAACACATAACCCACCAATTTGCTACTCAAAACAAGCCCAAAGTAACCACGTTTCAAATAGGGTCCCCCGGTTTTGGATGATAAAAAACACATTATTGGGGCCGCAACAACCCGCAGTGCTCATGAAAAATAGACTGCGGCGACAGTGAAAAAGAAGCCCAGTTGTACCGGAAAACTGCGGACTTGGCAACTCTGTACTGGATACTAATGTCAACAACGGACTCAAGCGCTGTCACGGCGGCCACAACAGCTTGACTTGTCGAATTTGGCACAGTCTTCCTGCTACAATAATAGTAGTACAGCTTTTCTCTATGTATACATATCCTTACAAGTACAATTTTAGCTGGGTTATTTGTGTCCCCTTCCAAAAAATTATTGAGTAATTAAATTGAGATATAGCTTTTCAGAAAATATCTGTTTTAGGCTTACAACCAGAGTTAGGTGCTTCTACACCCTTGTTAATCAGCTATCATTTCTCACTGATTTTAGGAATAAATTACAGGTAGAGTTAGGTTTAGGGTCAGGGATTGGGTTAAGTTGATATTTTTGGACAATAATGTTGATCGAGGATCATCTGAAGATATGGATCCAGGAACATATCTATCTTGGCAAAATCCCGGCGACCGTAGAGTTTTAGTGCAATCGAACGCACTTTCTACAGCTGATCACACAGACCTATAAAGCCATCAGATCATATGCTGCATCCTCCTGCCATGCAGACTGCATTCAGCTGGATGTTTTTGCATAATTCCTTTAGTGAATCAGAGGCAAAACACACATGGACCACATGTGCAAATAAACAGCACTTACTGAATTCCCTCCAGTCAAGGTGGTCTTGCAGTTCAGACAAAACTGCCTCTGTGAGCCACATGGCTGAGCGAGTGTGTTTATGTTTCACACCTCTCCTCAGCTCTCTGGACTACAGGCCTTCACACAAACAGTCACACCACACCTTCCCACTCCTCCTGCTTTGGCAACATTCCCAGATGGAGGATGTAAAATGGATGGTGCAGAAAGACCCATAATTTACAAAGCAGCTGCTTCCCTTTAGAGTAAAACCTTTCCCATACTTTATAGGCGAGACACAGCAATAAGGGTCTTTGTGAGAGGAATATTGATGTGTTCCATAAGATGATATCCACAAACTATTCATCACAAGAACGATAAGAGTGGCTTTTAAGGACATAGCTGACATGGATGAGAGTTATTTGCTTTTGTACCTCTGTGTTGAGATGTGAACTGATCCTGTGTGAAGTTAGTAACTTGCTGTGTGCCATTTGTTAGGGCTCCACACTTAACTGTAGATGCAAAGTGTTCTGAGTGAACAGAACGCATTAGTGTAAAAGATTTCTGGAATTAGTCTCTTAATTCTAATGTGAGGTGATAAAATATAACATATTACACTAATGTGAAGTTTTAGAATGCCTGATCGGCAAAACCTCAGTCCAGAGCGTGTCACATGACCACACCAGATCAGGATATGATATCACTATATAGTGTACTTTATGTAAGTGTACGTAAAACTTTATTATTATTTTTATGTACATTTGCCATATGTCAAACAAAAATGGATCCTTCTAATGCCCCATTGTTATGTTTAACAAGCCTTCAGTTGTTGACTATAAGGTTTACGTGCATAGTCTAAGTCTTCCTCTCAATTCTTCTCCACATGCTGGTTTGGCATTGTGTCGGTTTTGTGGTTTCGTGTGGACAAAGATATTTCTTAAGACGAGGGAAAAATAAAAGATTGGATGGGGAAAGCGCTGGTTTCGTGTGGACTGTAGCCTAAGAATTAAGACGTATTTGAAAAAAGGATGAGACCACATTTAAAGCTGTTTTGATATAAACATTTATTTAATATCTCATCTACTGTTCTAACATTTCTGACTGTTCTCCGACCATTCAAATGCTTAGCTTTTAATATGTTTTTGCAAATGTAAAAACTATTAAGAGAACGTTCCATTCCATCATCGTGCAAACATTAATGGATTAGACATTAGACATATTTTGATAATCCACTATGGACTATTTTGTGCTAACATTTAGAGTATGTTAAAAAACAACAACAACTTTGAACTAACTGTTTAAATATTGAACTGCAATCAAATTTATTTCACTTTTGTTCCTCTAGTCTGTTCAGTAGGTGTACTGTGTTCTTATATCAGGGCTAACCTCTAATCAACCATCACTGTCTGTCCCGAGACAAACATTTTGAAACATGAGATCCAACAAGTATCTAAAAGTGAAATATATACAGCTTTGGTAAATCACTGTGGCATAATTGGCTCTGTCCACTTCTCCTAGGAGGGCAAATACAGGATCCTCAGAGGCCCAATAAATGTAGTAAAGCATTTTTCTGATAAGGGAATACTCATTTTTCATCTGAAATATTTTCATTTTTCTTGGGCCGTAGACAGTTTGCATTAGATTAAACGCTAATCAGGGGTAAGCCTGCAGCAAACAGCAGAGACTTGAAGGGCAAATGCCCTCCTGAATCCATCAAATTTCCCCGGAGTTGCTCTGTGGACACTAACAACCTTAAGCTAGCGCTCTAAAGATGGCTCCACATCGCTGTCGCCGCACACCTCTGTGTTTTGCCTCTGTCTGCACTGACTCTCCAGAGCTCTGTTAAAGCTTTGCTTTTCATTAAACAATAGTCTGCAAATGTTAACGTGATAAATGCCGATCTGCTGGACGCTAGACTCGACTCAGTTTAAGACAAACCTTTGTGTGAGAAGGGGTTGTTTATTTAAAACGTGCCAAAAACTGAGCAATTTTGCTTGGGAAGATCTTTGGAAAATTTTCACTCAGCATCTGAGTTTATCAAATCTGTGTTGATTTCAGAGCAAAAACTCAGCAGCTTCATATCAGCAGAGAAATACAATGCAATAAAAGTCGTGAAATAATTCAGTCTAGGGTTATTTGATTTTGATTGGCTCTGGGCTCTCGGGAGACTCTAACAGGCCTGATTCTGATTCGTCATCCCGTGAGGAGAGCAAAATGAACGTCACATGTGATTGTGTCAGAGAGGAGGCACATACAGCGCTCCATTTCATTTCTACCAGCAACTTTCCAGGCTGCTTGAATCTCATTGTCTTTCTGTCATGTCTTACGCTGAATCGTAACAATGTTAAAACTATGAACTGGAATTGAATCATGTGCGAGGAAATCAGTAAAGATTAAGGCAAATGAACATGAAAAGTGATATTGCAGAACATGCTGATTAAATTGCATCGTTCATCCTGCGTGTGACTGATCTCTGTTGAACGTAATTATAAATTACAGTTAAATGATCAATTTGCAAATGGCCTGATAAAGCACGCCAGAAGAAACTGCCCACAAACCACACATTGATCTTATCAAACAACAAAGCTGCCCTCAAGTTTAAAAATATGCAAGCGCCAAGCCCAGGAGGGATAATTAAAATAATGTATGCATTAACTCGCAAATATTGTAATGGTTTGATTTATTGAGCGTTCCCACATCTATTTGTCTTCTCTGTTCTCTTAATGATGCCCAGAGTCACAATAAGCACACATCCTTTGGAGCGGCTCCAGTGAAGGTCACCTCATCCACACAGCCGTATGAGCGATGAATCCTGTGGAGTAGAGCACTGCCACCGGCATGGACCATCCACAACCTGAGCGCAGGCCTGCATCGCCACCGCAGGTGGGAGCACCAGATGCTGAGCCGCCGCTAATGGCTCCGGGGCCGACTATGAGAGAAAGCCACCCAGCATGGAGGCGGAGCAGATGGGATTGAGACTTACAGATAATGCTTGGGAGAGGGTTTGGACTGCACTCGTGCTCATTGGATTCGGCGGTTGAGTATTCTATTTTTAGGGTTAGGGTTAGGGTGTATTCACACTTCTATTTAAAATTATATATATAATTGATCCATCAAAGTATCCTGAAAAAATAAAATGTATCAAAGTTTTCACAATAATATTGTGCAGCACAACTGTGTTCAACACTGATAATAATCAGAAATGTTTCTTGAGCAGTAAATCATCATATTATTCAGATTTCTGAAGATCATGTGACACTGAAGACTGGAGGAATGATGCTGAAAATACAGCGGAGCATCACAGGAATACATTACACTTTAACAGAGATTCACACAGAAAACAGATATTTTAAACGTTATTAATATTTTATAATATTAATATTATTGTATTTTTTTTTACAAAATAAATGCATAAGCATATGATTCTTCTTTTAAAAATGACACCAAAAATTTGTATCAACATATGAGTTTTTTACAGTAATGTAATGCTAGTAATTGGAACAGTAACATATGGTCATCTGTATCGTGACGTACTGCCATCTAACGCGTGTTTGGGGCATTGTAACATTATTCTTTTTATGAGCAACGCTGTGAAGAAGAACTGGTGCTCACGACAGAGGTATTGGGAACAAATATTAAGGTGTCTTATAATACCTCTTATAGATTTTCACCCAAAGAACGGCATCATTTACTCGCCCTCACTGTGGAACACAAAGGAGTTATTCTGCAGAATGTCCAAGCAGCTCATTTCCATATAACAATTTTAATTGTACTTTGATTGTGTGAGCTTTATCTTAATTGTGTTGCACAGAACAAAGTTGTACAGAATTGGGAGAACATGAATAAATGATGAGTACATTTTAGTTTCTGTAACTCTTCAATACATGTATCTGACGTTCTCACTTGTGCACATGGTTAATTTGATCACTTTTCAAAGACTAACAACCAGCTCCATGTCCAGTTCTTATTTTTTGACGTGTTGTGCATCCATTTCCTACTTGTGTTAATGAACCATCTTATTGTAGATGGGTGTTGGTTTTAAAATCCATATAAACAGAAGATCTGTAGTTTTCCAGTATCAGCTCCACAAATAAATCAAGCATATTGCAGTCCAGCAGTACGAGGATATGAAGAGATTCTGTGAAAACAATTACAGCACATTTATTTTGACACTGGCCGGTTATGTAGAAATGCAAATATTTGTCTGATTGCTCAGATTCCGCCAGGTTGGGTGACAGTCGGGATGTGATCTATGAGCCAGCATGTTGGCTTTGGCAGGCGTTATTGTTTTATGCGATGATAGATGGAAGTATTTCCCGATGCTGTAAGTTCAAATGGAATCACGCACGTCATCCACGCAGCATAACTCACACAGACGATCCAATTTCCCTCTCTGAGAACTCAGCTGTATCGATGCTCCAGATTTGATCAAATTGCCATTAAAGTAAGAAATATTCCACATGCTTTCATATGCTCGTGTCTGAAATGAGTACTTACATTCAGGTTTGATTTGACAATGATTGAAGCACTAAGCACAAGGAAACACATCAAGCTCTCATAATGAGTGGACACCGATGCTATACCACGCATTGCTCCACATGCTCTCTGTATACTTGTTTGTGTAGAGGCAAGATTTATAACATCATAGACGATAATCATAGATGCATGAGTCGGGATAAAAACTGAATTATGGATCATATTTGAGTAACTGACCAGTTAAACAGTTCAACTCTTTCCACAGTGGACTAATTCAGGCCTTGTAGGAAATGTAGCAACTGAATAAGAGTTCAGTAAGAAGTTCAGTTTCAATTCCATTAACACATCTGCTGAGATGCATATTCAAACATTTTCTTCGCATGCATAGTCCCTGTCTGAAACTGAACATGCTCTCTATCATTTACTCATCTTTATTTTTCTCCAGCTAATCTTGTTGTCTAATAAATGTGTCTAATAATGTTGGCTCTTTGACAAATTGCTTTTGTTTCTTGTTTGTAAGTTGCCTGGGTTAAAAGCTTCTGCTGAAGGAACTAATGTAAATGTCAACCTGTATGTTTTTTCTTTCTTTCTTTCCCTTATGGAAATATACAAGGGTAGTAGAATAGTATAGTAGATGGAATAGTGTCAGAGATAGCAGAGGTCAACCAATAGTGGATTTTACAGATAACAATAACTAGGTTGGATGGCACTGGTTGATAACCAATTTATCCACCAATGGTTTTTAAAATGAATACTGAATGAAAAATAAAACAGCGCTGAACGTTATTACAAAACAAAACAAAAAGAAAGAAAAAAGCATATATATATACATACACTCACTGGCCACTTTATGAGGTACACCTTGCTAGTAACGGGTTGGACCCAATTTGGTCTTCAGATCTGCCTTAAATTCTTCATGGCATAAATTCAACAAGGTGTTGAAAACATTCCTCAGAGATTTTGTCCATATTGACATGATGACATCACACAGTTGCTGCAGAATCCTCGGCTGCGGATCCATGATGTGAATCTCCCGTTCCTGCACATCCCAAAGCTGCTCTACTGGATTGAGATCTGGTGACTGTGGAGGTCATCTGAGTACAGTGAACTCATTGTCAAGTTCAAGAAACCAGTCTGAGATAATTTGATCTTTGTGACATGGTGGATTATCCTGCTGGAAGGAGCCATACGAAGATGGGTACATGGTGGTCATAAAGGGATGGACATGGTCAGCAACAATACTCAGGTAGCCTGTGGCATTTAAACAATGCTCAGTTGGTACTAAGGGCCCAAAATGTGCCAAGAAAATACCCCTGACTCCACCACCACCAGCAGCCTGAACCCTTGAGACAAGGCAGGATGGATTCATGCTTTCATCTTCTTTACGCCAAATTCTGACTCTACCATCTGAGTGTCGCCGCAGAAATCAAGACTCATCAGACCAGGCAACATTTTTCCAATTTTCTACTGTCCAATTACAATTTTTTTTTTTTTTTTTTTTTTTTTTTTTTTTTTTGTGAGCCTGTGTGAATTGTTTCCTGTTCTTATCTGACAGGAGCAGCACCCGGTGTGGTCTTCTGCTGCTGTAGTCATCTGTTTCAGGGTTTGACCTGTTGTGTGTTCAGAGATGGTATTCTGCATACCTTGGTTGTAACGAGTGGTTATTAGTTACTGTTGCCTTCTATCATCTCTAACCAGTCTGCCCATTCACCTCTGACCTCTGACATCAACAAGGCATTTTCGTCCACCAAACTGCCGCTCACTGGATATTTTCTCTTTTTTGGACCATTCTCTGTAAACCCCAGAGATGGTTATGTGTGAAAATCCCATAGGTCAGCAGTTTTTGAAATACTCAGACCGGCCCGTCTGGCACTTACAACCATTGCATGTTCAAAGACACTTAAATCCCCTTTCTTCCCCATTCTGATGCTCGGTTTGAACTTCAGCAAGTTGTCTTCACATCATCTAGATGCCCAAATGCATTGAGTTGCTGCCATGTGACTGGCTGATTAGCAATTTGTGTTACCAAGAAATTGAACAACTGTACCTAATAAAAAGTGGCCAGTGAGTGTATATATTAATATTAATTATAAACTGATTATTGATTAATGTCACTTTGAAAATGAATAAGGTGCATGTGAATAAAGTGAATTAATTTGTAATGGTATGAAAACATGCACTGTAGTGTACTCTATAGTAGATATTATATATATATATATTGTAAACATCATGGCTGATACTAGTTAAGTAGATATTTTATGGAAGTGTGAAAGGATAGTAGAATAGTATAGTACAATGACCCAACTTTTTTTTTTCTTTCACACAGTGGAAGTGAATGAAGACTACAGCTGACTTGCAAGATTTTTGAGGCCGGATTTGATTAATAATTAAAATTTCTATTGGTTTCTCACACAATATTAAATCCTTTCTACTCTGCTTGTTGTCCTTATCAGTGTCCATTCACTTTTATTTTATGTGAGAGAGCAGCGATTCTGTGAGTGTTAATGATTGAACATTGTCAGTTTTGCATTTGTAGGACTGTCCCCTAAAGCTGTTAAATCAGTGCTGAGCATTCAACAGACACATGATTGAGTTTAATCCAGCGTTTCTCTCAAATGAGGGACAGGACACGGGTCGAGGTGACTCAATCTTCCTGGAATTAGTGGGAATGTACTCAGAAAAGGGAACAAAGAGACAATCTGTTTAAAATTCTGACACCTGCTCAGTGTAAAGATGGATTTCTGAGCCACTTGGGCTCCGCAGATGCTCTTCATAACGGACGGTAAATCCTCACAAGCCTGCTGAATGGCAATCTCATCAGAGCACTGCATATGTTTTGGTAAAGGACTGGACTGTACGTTAGGGTCATTCTTTGATATCGAAGACAATACTTTATGAAAGTATACGTTGGTTGTATGTTTAAATTCCACATTCAGTTATATATTGAAGAAATATCAAAGCATTTCCATATTCATGACAGTACAATGCAGATGAAGGAGGGAAGCAGCAGTTTTCAAGAGCCCAAAAATACCAAGAAAGAAAGTGATGTTTCTGATGTCCTTGAGGAAAAGCACAGGACATCATGTTAGTTCTCACTCATACGCTCTATAAATTTGATATGAAACAACCAAGGCTTGTGTTTGACCCATATTACTTCCTTTAGTCTCATAATGAACAAAGTCTATTTGATTTAATCCAAGAAAGAAAATGCAACAAACCATCAGAGCTCACGTTTCAGAAAGAAAAAGTGAACATTTCCCAGAGTTCATCCACAATGCATGGGGTTTATTGCTGCAGAGAAAGTTCAGGTTGCACTGCTGTATTTCTAAAAAAACAAAAATTAAGGCTAAACTCATTTAAACAAGCTCAAATCACACATTTATCAAGTTATTCAAACCTCAGCCAGAAGAGTGTAGAGGCTGTGCTGCTATTTTCAGCTGACGTCCCTGTGGAAGTAGATGGAGGCTGGAGGGCTATTTGATGGCTGTCAGTTAAATGGATGTGGTGTCAGTCTCTCGTAAATGGTTGAAAACCTGCTTCAAAAATGAAATAGACTGACACTGTAAGCTGCAGCAGTGCAGACCGGACTGCAAAACAAGCCAAGAGTTTAAAGTGTAGAGGTTTATCGAGGACAGGAGCTTCGTGGCTCCAAGGACTTCTGACATGTTCAAACACAGAGGTCTTCTTGAGATAATGCCAAAGCAACTGCAGTTCTGCTGGGATAATGGGGGAAATGATTACATATAGATGAACAGACGGCAATGTACTTGTTGACATTCAACACTAATCTGCACAAAAGCACCGTTCACTATCAGGTTCTTCATTGGCATCGGTGGCTTTCCATTGCATGAAAGGTTCTTTACAGTGGAAAAATATTCTGTAGTTTATTACAGTGTCCTTTACACCTTGAAACAGTCGTTCTTTTGTGAACTGATTGCTGAAAGGCTCTTTGCGGAACCAAATGGAATCGTAACCTCTTAAACACATGCTGCATGATGTCAGTTCCTAAACGCTGCATTCCTCAAATTTGACCGGAAGGTAAAGCGGAGTAATAGTGGAGTAGTGGACTTCAGAAAAGCCATCTTCAAGGACGAAGAGTGCGGGCGATGTGTATCGTGGGCCGCTCTAAAATCACCACACATTTGTCATTTAGCCACAGGGCTCAATTTCCCCAGGGACGCCCTGGATGCCTCATCAAATGATGCAATGTTCCCTTTCATTGGATTTCTGTTGTGTACCTAAAAGCTCTGCTGCCCATTCGTCTTGAAAATAACACCATCTCTCAGAGCTTGTGGGCATGGTGTCTGTCTGGACCATTTGTAGTGTGCTCCAGAACACACGGACCACCAATGACTTCACATGCACAAACCCTCATGCTTTACATTCGCTCGTTTCCATCAGTGATGAGGAATGTGCATGCGTTTATTTGTTTAAAACACATTGTGACTGTCATCCTCATCATTTGTTGTTGTGGAATGTGATGGGTTGGTTAAGGAGGTGCATCTGAAATTAACTTTTACGTTTCTTTTGTCAAAGGGTATATTTGTAATCTTGTGCCTGTCAAACCATTCACCATAAAGATACTGTGGAAAAGATTTTAATTTAAGCCGCACTGAATTCCACACAATTGTGAGATCCTTCATTGTTTTACGGAGCCTTTGTGAATGTGTTTCTCAATGGGCTCTGATCCAGAACATAACGAGCTGCTCCTGTAGACGCGAAGGCCGTTCTGATTACAATATTTCAGTTTAATTCATTCAGTATAGAAAAGGTTGATAAAATAGATTAAATTAATTAAGAATCTTTTACCCAAGGTCTGTGTATGCTGTGTGTTTCTGTGCTTGTTAGAACATTGTGGAATTATCTTGGAACTATGTATGAACATTTAGCTAACAATCCCATTCAATTATGAAAAGGTTTTTCTGAATGCTCTGTGAATAATAATAATAATAATAAAAAAAAAAAATAATAAAGTCATTATAAAGAACATTATTAAAGACAGTATAACATTGAACCAACATTCTGTTAACGTTACTGAAAGACAACGACTGCTTCCTGTTTGACAGCGGACAACTAACTAGGTTTTGCAACTGAGTGGGTGTATTTACTGATGGTCACACTTTCATTATAAGGAAAGTTTGTTCTACTTTTAGTTATCCCTGTGTAATTATGTTTCTCTATGTTGTTTTTGCAATGCACACTGATTCGTAGCTTGATATGCAGTTTGGATTGTCTACTGTTGATTCTTTAATAAACTTTGTTCTTTTATATACTTTTGCATCATCTTTTGGTGACTAAACGTCTACACTAATAACATACTGTTTGCTTTAGTCATCATTTAGATCTTAAGATCACGAGGCAAGACAAACTTCAACAACAGACGCTTCTAAAGACAGCTTTGTTTTAGCACACATTTAATACCTTGACTTTTTCTTCTTTCTCGTTCTGTTCGGTTGTAATATTGATCTACAGGGTGCAGTGATTGGACAGCAGGATAAATGATGTCAGAGGCAGGGGACGTTCTCAGGGGGGACATTTGCCGCTACATCTGTAGATTACGGCCGTACGCAGCTCCATCATCGGACCCCGGCTCTTGGCCTGAAAGCCATGAGAGCCCAGAAAGAGAGGATGTATTTCTGAGAGAAACCTGCTGGAAAACTCCTCAATTATTTTAGACTGCCAAGCAACAGGGGACGTTTGGGACCATTTGGACTTAGCACATTAAAGAATTCATGAAATGAAACCATAGCAGCCAGACATCACGATATGAGTTTCCACGCCTGAAGCTCCGCTCGTTGCGAGGGTCGCAGTGCCATTCCCGGTCTGCTGACATTGATCTATCCTTGAGTCTTTCGCTGCAGGACTTTAAGGCTAAACTTTGGTCTCTGAGCATTAAAGGAACAGCTATCGATATGAATCTCGTGGTAATGATTTTCTTGTCCCTGCTCATGTTACTCTGTATATCGGCTGTGTAGCCCCCCGCAATCCAACACGCTGGAAGTAGATGGGACGCCTACAGATGCAGGAAAAATGTGCTTCTGAAAACCATTTGGCCTCCAGAAATCTCTGACCACATTTGGGAAACGTGTTTCTTTTAGACATTGCATTTCACTGGATTATACACTGTCATTAAAAAGTTTGGCGATGGTTTTATATATATATATACACTCCTGAACAAAATCTTAAGACCATGGGATGCATCGCAAGTTTTACACATTTCGCACTAGTGGATCATAACCAGGTTGTAAGTGCTGCTTCAAAATGACAAAAGAAAAAACAGGATCAAGAGACAAAAAAAAGAGAGTAGGCAATTTATTGAAAACTGCATTTAAAGTCAAACAGGCTGTTCATCAGCTGATCAAAAATTTAAGACCATAGCCCAAAAATAAACTCACAACAAAACTAAAAGTGTCAAAAAAGGACTCAGTAGTGAGTAGCCCCACCATTCTTGTTGATCACTTCAAACACTCGTTTCAGCATGCTTGATGCGACTTTTTCCAGGAGGCTGGTGGGAACGTTGCTCTATGTGGTGAAGATGGCTTCACGAAGGGCATCCACGGTCTGGAACTGACATCCGTTTTTGTAAACTTCCCTTGCCATCCATCCCCAAATGTTCTCAATGGGATTTAGATCAGGGGAACACGCAGGATGGTCCAAAAGAGCAATGTTATTCTCCTGGAAGATGTCCTTTGTCAGGCGGGCGTTGTGAATTGCAGCGTTGTCCTGTTGAAAGACCCAGTCATTACCGCACAGACGGGGGCCCTCAGTCAAGAGGGATGCCCGCTGCAACAGATCCACATAGCCAGTCGCCGTTTGACGCCCCTGCACAACCTGAAGCTCCATTTTCCCATTGAAGGAAAAAGCACCCCAGATCATGATGGAGCCTCCTCCACTGTGCCGCGTAGAAAACATCTCCTTGTCATGCCAGTAACGTTGGAAGCCATCAGGTTAATTTTTTTTTTTCCAGGTTAAATTTTTTCTCGTCAGAGAATAAAACTTTCTTCCACCTTTCAATGTCCCATGTTTGGTGCTCCCTTGCAAATTCCAAACGGGCAAGTTTGTGTCGTGGGAGGAGACGTGGCCTTTGAAGACGTTTTTTGTTCTTGAAGCCCTTCTCTAGCAGATGACGTCTTATGGTTATTGGGCTGCAGTCAGCATCAGTAAGGGCCTTAATTTGGGTCGAGGATCGACCTGTATCTTCACGGACAACCCGTCGGATCTTGCGGCTCAGTGCAGGTGAAATCTTTTTGGGTCTACCACTTGACTTTTTTGTCCCATAACTCTCAGGATTTTTTAAGAAATATAAAATGACTGTCTTACAGCGTCCAACCTCGGCAGAGATGGCGCGTTGTGTGAGAACTTGCTTGTGCAGCTCAACAATCCTGCCACGTTCAAAAAGAGAAAGCCTTTTTGCCTTTGCCATCAGGAGATCTTGACAGTATGACTGCTTGAAGAACAATGACATGAAAGCCATATTTTTGTGCAGATTTGACCTTTTTATGTCTATGGTCTTAAACTTTTGATCAGCTGATGAACAGCCTGTTTGACTTTAAATGCAGTTTTCAATAAATTGCCTACTCTCTATTTTTTATCTCTTGCTCCTGTTTCTTCTTTTGTCATTTTGAAGCAGCACTTACAACCCAGTTATGATCCACTAGTGCGAAATGTGTAAAATTTGCAAGCATCCCCTGGTCTTAAGATTTTGTTCAGGAGTGTATATATATATATATATATATATATATATATATATATATATATATATATATATATATATATATATATATATAGTATGTATTGTGGAGCACAACTGTAAATCATCATATTATTCTGATTTCTGAAGATCATGTGACACTGAAGACTGGAGGAATGATGCTGAAAATACAGCGGAGCATCACAGAAATACATTATATTTTAACAGAGATTCACATGGACAACATAGATTGAAAGTGTAATAATATTTCAAAATTTAATGTATTTTTGATCAAACAAATGCACCCTTGGTAAGCAGAAGAGACTTATATCAAAAACATTTAAAAAAAGTCTCAAAGAACTCAAACTTTGTAATTTGCATGTGTTCTTAATTTATTAAAGATACAGATATGTGATAAACAAATAGAATGAGTCTGTTGATGACCACTGATGATATAATCCAGTCAGTAATTATAATATCTGTCTTATAAATAGCCATAAAACACATTGATGGCTTACAAAGTCAGTTGTGTTTTTTTTAAGATGTGTTAAAGACCACAATGGTTTCTGATATTTTAAAGACACACAAAATACCAATTTAATGCATTTTCTCTACATTAACCTACAATTTAGCATTTGATTTAGCTGTCACTAATGTTTACAGCCCGTGCCCTGACCTCTCACTATAGCCAGCAGCTAGCGATGTATGTCTTTTCCTGATGAAGCTGAAATGTTTTTTTCTAATCATTGCCATTCTCTTCTGGTGGATTACATCACTCTTTGTGCACACTCAGTGCTCGCTGGACTAATACTGCCATCTGGTGCCACAACTCTTCCTCCACATCAGCTCATATCTCTGCTGGTGTTGCTCTTACACCATCAGTCCTACCTGGGGAATATATCTGTCTGACAGACCACCTCGTCCACCTGGAGCGTCCACTGATGCCATG
>NC_068414.1:5799402-5832388 GCF_023724105.1 Carassius gibelio | reverse complement strand
TGTAAAACACTGATAAGTTGCCCACTTCTAAAGTAGCAAGATACACTGCTTTGCTTCTGCTGGGAATTGAACCTGGGTCTCCTGCGCGGGAAACAACAACTCTGACATTCAGCCACCAGTGAGAGAAGCTGCGCTGTGTTCGTGGCTCTGGGGACAGCTGCCGCTTATGAGGAACAACTAACATGGCCTTAAAAACACGACCTCTGCTGCATTGGCCGGGAATCGGACCCGGGTCCTCCCGCGTGGCAGGCGAGAATTCTACCACTGAACCACCAATGCTCTATTTCTGCAAGAATTCTACGAATTTATGTCGAAAATGCATCTCTTCAACTGGGTAATATCGACCAATGCTAAAGCTGAACAACTGACAGACAAACTGATCAAGTTCCATGGGTATTTGATGAACTGATATGAGCAAAAGTGTCTCTGAGCAAAGGGGAGTGGGGAGGTCAATATCAAAAGTGAGAGGCGTTAACTTCTGTGGCCACCAGCTCCCTTAAGAACCACAGGGCACCTCAGCCTCCTGGACTGCACCAGATTTGTCAGTTCTTGCTGGGAGTCATTACCCTGCTCTTCCAACAAGCCACTGTCCAACTGTGACCTTGTAGCGCTGTCTTGGGGATCTTACATTACTTACCTTGCAGTTTATTCCACTTTCATGCAGGTCAGCATTGACCCTGGACATTTTTCTTCTGGTGTTTTTTAGAGACAACAAACAGGTCAGTTTACTCTCATTGGTTTCTTTAAGCATGACCTTTCTTGCCTGCAGCCTTTTTATTGCCTTCAGGAGTTTTTCACAGGTGCATGAGCCATAATTGCTTGTACTTCGTTGAACAAGCATGGAAAAGCATTGTCTAGAGTGCTTCCACTAGTTCCCTGTAAAACACTGATAAGTTGCCCACTTCTAAAGTAGCAAGATACACTGCTTTGCTTCTGCTGGGAATTGAACCTGGGTCTCCTGCGCGGGAAACAACAACTCTGACATTCAGCCACCAGTGAGAGAAGCTGCGCTGTGTTCGTGGCTCTGGGGACAGCTGCCGCTTATGAGGAACGACTAACATGGCCTTAAAAACACGACCTCTGCTGCATTGGGCCGGGAATCGGACCCGGGTCTCCCGCGTGGCAGGCGAGAATTCTACCACTGAACCACCAATGCTCTATTTCTGCAAGAATTCTACGAATTTATGTCGAAAATGCATCTCTTCAACTGGGTAATATCGACCAATGCTAAAGCTGAACAACTGACAGACAAACTGATCAAGTTCCATGGGTATTTGAATGAACTGATATGAGCAAAAGTGTCTCTGAGCAAAGGGGAGTGGGGGAGGTCAATATCAAAAGTGAGAGGCGTTAACTTCTGTGGCCACCAGCTCCCTTAAGAACCACAGGGCACCTCAGCCTCCTGGACTGCACCAGATTTGTCAGTTCTTGCTGGGAGTCATTACCCTGCTCTTCCAACAAGCCACTGTCCAACTGTGACCTTGTAGCGCTGTCTTGGGGATCTTACATTACTTACCTTGCAGTTTATTCCACTTTCATGCAGGTCAGCATTGACCCTGGACATTTTTCTTCTGGTGTTTTTTAGAGACAACAAACAGGTCAGTTTACTCTCATTGGTTTCTTTAAGCATGACCTTTCTTGGCCTGCAGCCTTTTATTGCCTTCAGGAGTTTTTCACAGGTGCATGAGCCATAATTGCTTGTACTTCGTTGAACAAGCATGGAAAAGCATTGTCTAGAGTGCTTCCACTAGTTCCTGTAAAACACTGATAAGTTGCCCACTTCTAAAGTAGCAAGATACACTGCTTTGCTTCTGCTGGGAATCGGAACCTGGGTCTCCTGCGCGGGAAACAACAACTCTGACATTCAGCCACCAGTGAGAGAAGCTGCGCTGTGCTCGTGGCTCTGGGGACAGCTGCCGCTTATGAGGAACGACTAACATGGCCTTAAAAACACGACCTCTGCTGCATTGGCCGGGAATCGGACCCGGGTCTCCCGCGTGGCAGGCGAGAATTCTACCACTGAACCACCAATGCTCTATTTCTGCAAGAATTCTACGAATTTATGTGGAAAATGCATCTCTTCAACTGGGTAATATCGACCAATGCTAAAGCTGAACAACTGACAGACAAACTGATCAAGTTCCATGGGTATTTGATGAACTGATATGAGCAAAAGTGTCTCTGAGCAAAGGGGAGTGGGGGAGGTCAATATCAAAAGTGAGAGGCGTTAACTTCTGTGGCCACCAGCTCCCTTAAGAACCACAGGGCACCTCAGCCTCCTGGACTGCACCAGATTTGTCAGTTCTTGCTGGGAGTCATTACCCTGCTCTTCCAACAAGCCACTGTCCAACTGTGACCTTGTAGCGCTGTCTTGGGGATCTTACATTACTTACCTTGCAGTTTATTCCACTTTCATGCAGGTCAGCATTGACCCTGGACATTTTTCTTCTGGTGTTTTTTAGAGACAACAAACAGGTCAGTTTACTCTCATTGGTTTCTTTAAGCATGACCTTTCTTGCCTGCAGCCTTTTTATTGCCTTCAGGAGTTTTTCACAGGTGCATGAGCCATAATTGCTTGTACTTCGTTGAACAAGCATGGAAAAGCATTGTCTAGAGTGCTTCCACTAGTTCCCTGTAAAACACTGATAAGTTGCCCACTTCTAAAGTAGCAAGATACACTGCTTTGCTTCTGCTGGGAATTGAACCTGGGTCTCCTGCGCGGGAAACAACAACTCTGACATTCAGCCACCAGTGAGAGAAGCTGCGCTGTGTTCGTGGCTCTGGGGGACAGCTGCCGCTTATGAGGAACGACTAACATGGCCTTAAAAACACGACCTCTGCTGCATTGGCCGGGAATCGGACCCGGGTCTCCCGCGTGGCAGGCGAGAATTCTACCACTGAACCACCAATGCTCTATTTCTGCAAGAATTCTACGAATTTATGTCGAAAATGCATCTCTTCAACTGGGTAATATCGACCAATGCTAAAGCTGAACAACTGACAGACAAACTGATCAAGTTCCATGGGTATTTGATGAACTGATATGAGCAAAAGTGTCTCTGAGCAAAGGGGAGTGGGGGAGGTCAATATCAAAAGTGAGAGGCGTTAACTTCTGTGGCCACCAGCTCCCTTAAGAACCACAGGGCACCTCAGCCTCCTGGACTGCACCAGATTTGTCAGTTCTTGCTGGGAGTCATTACCCTGCTCTTCCAACAAGCCACTGTCCAACTGTGACCTTGTAGCGCTGTCTTGGGGATCTTACATTACTTACCTTGCAGTTTATTCCACTTTCATGCAGGTCAGCATTGACCCTGGACATTTTTCTTCTGGTGTTTTTTTAGAGACAACAAACAGGTCAGTTTACTCTCATTGGTTTCTTTAAGCATGACCTTTCTTGCCTGCAGCCTTTTTATTGCCTTCAGGAGTTTTTCTACAGGTGCATGAGCCATAATTGCTTGTACTTCGTTGAACAAGCATGGAAAAGCATTGTCTAGAGTGGCTTCCACTAGTTCCCTGTAAAACACTGATAAGTTGCCCACTTCTAAAGTAGCAAGATACACTGCTTTGCTTCTGCTGGGAATTGAACCTGGGTCTCCTGCGCGGGAAACAACAACTCTGACATTCAGCCACCAGTGAGAGAAGCTGCGCTGTGTTCGTGGCTCTGGGGACAGCTGCCGCTTATGAGGAACGACTAACATGGCCTTAAAAACACGACCTCTGCTGCATTGGCCGGGAATCGGACCCGGGTCTCCCGCGTGGCAGGCGAGAATTCTACCACATGAACCACCAATGCTCTATTTCTGGCAAGAATTCTACGAATTTTGTGGAAAATGCATCTCTTCAACTGGGTAATATCGACCAATGCTAAAGCTGAACAACTGACAGACAAACTGATCAAGTTCCATGGGTATTTGATGAACTGATATGAGCAAAAGTGTCTCTGAGCAAAGGGGAGTGGGGGAGGTCAATATCAAAAGTGAGAGGCGTTAACTTCTGTGGCCACCAGCTCCCTTAAGAACCACAGGGCACCTCAGCCTCCTGGACTGCACCAGATTTGTCAGTTCTTGCTGGGAGTCATTACCCTGCTCTTCCAACAAGCCACTGTCCAACTGTGACCTTGTAGCGCTGTCTTGGGGATCTTACATTACTTACCTTGCAGTTTATTCCACTTTCATGCAGGTCAGCATTGACCCTGGACATTTTTCTTCTGGTGTTTTTTAGAGACAACAAACAGGTCAGTTTACTCTCATTGGTTTTCTTTAAGCATGACCTTTCTTGCCTGCAGCCTTTTTATTGCCTTCAGGAGTTTTTCACAGGTGCATGAGCCATAATTGCTTGTACTTCGTTGAACAAGCATGGAAAAGCATTGTCTAGAGTGCTTCCACTAGTTCCCTGTAAAACACTGATAAGTTGCCCACTTCTAAAGTAGCAAGATACACTGCTTTGCTTCTGCTGGGAATTGAACCTGGGTCTCCTGCGCGGGAAACAACAACTCTGACATTCAGCCACCAGTGAGAGAAGCTGCGCTGTGTTCGTGGCTCTGGGGAACAGCTGCCGCTTATGAGGAACGACTAACATGGCCTTAAAAACACAACCTCTGCTGCATTGGCCGGGAATCGGACCCGGGTCTCCCGCGTGGCAGGCGAGAATTCTACCACTGAACCACCAATGCTCTATTTTTGCAAGAATTCTACGAATTTATGTCGAAAATGCATCTCTTCAACTGGGTAATATCGACCAATGCTAAAGCTGAACAACTGACAGACAAACTGATCAAGTTCCATGGGTATTTGATGAACTGATATGAGCAAAAGTGTCTCTGAGCAAAGGGGAGTGGGGGAGGTCAATATCAAAAGTGAGAGGCGTTAACTTCTGTGGCCACCAGCTCCCTTAAGAACCACAGGGCACCTCAGCCTCCTGGACTGCACCAGATTTGTCAGTTCTTGCTGGGAGTCATTACCCTGCTCTTCCAACAAGCCACTGTCCAACTGTGACCTTGTAGCGCTGTCTTGGGGATCTTACATTACTTACCTTGCAGTTTATTCCACTTTCATGCAGGTCAGCATTGACCCTGGACATTTTTCTTCTGGTGTTTTTTAGAGACAACAAACAGGTCAGTTTACTCTCATTGGTTTCTTTAAGCATGACCTTTCTTGCCTGCAGCCTTTTTATTGCCTTCAGGAGTTTTTCACAGGTGCATGAGCCATAATTGCTTGTACTTCGTTGAACAAGCATGGAAAAGCATTGTCTAGAGTGCTTCCACTAGTTCCCTGTAAAACACTGATAAGTTGCCCACTTCTAAAGTAGCAAGATACACTGCTTTGCTTCTGCTGGAATTGAACCTGGGTCTCCTGCGCGGGAAACAACAACTCTGACATTCAGCCACCAGTGAGAGAAGCTGCGCTGTGTTCGTGGCTCTGGGGACAGCTGCCGCTTATGAGGAACGACTAACATGGCCTTAAAAACACGACCTCTGCTGCATTGGCCGGGAATCGGACCCGGGTCTCCCGCGTGGCAGGCGAGAATTCTACCACTGAACCACCAATGCTCTATTTCTGCAAGAATTCTACGAATTTATGTGGAAAATGCATCTCTTCAACTGGGTAATATCGACCAATGCTAAAGCTGAACAACTGACAGACAAACTGATCAAGTTCCATGGGTATTTGATGAACTGATATGAGCAAAAGTGTCTCTGAGCAAAGGGGAGTGGGGGAGGTCAATATCAAAAGTGAGAGGCGTTAACTTCTGTGGCCACCAGCTCCCTTAAGAACCACAGGGCACCTCAGCCTCCTGGACTGCACCAGATTTGTCAGTTCTTGCTGGGAGTCATTACCCTGCTCTTCCAACAAGCCACTGTCCAACTGTGACCTTGTAGCGCTGTCTTGGGGATCTTACATTACTTACCTTGCAGTTTATTCCACTTTCATGCAGGTCAGCATTGACCCTGGACATTTTTCTTCTGGTGTTTTTTAGAGACAACAAACAGGTCAGTTTACTCTCATTGGTTTCTTTAAGCATGACCTTTCTTGCCTGCAGCCTTTTTATTGCCTTCAGCGAGTTTTTCACAGGTGCATGAGCCATAATTGCTTGTACTTCGTTGAACAAGCATGGAAAAGCATTGTCTAGAGTGCTTCCACTAGTTCCCTGTAAAACACTGATAAGTTGCCCACTTCTAAAGTAGCAAGATACACTGCTTTGCTTCTGCTGGGAATTGAACCTGGGTCTCCTGCGCGGGAAACAACAACTCTGACATTCAGCCACCAGTGAGAGAAGCTGCGCTGTGTTCGTGGCTCTGGGGACAGCTGCCGCTTATGAGGAACGACTAACATGGCCTTAAAAACACGACCTCTGCTGCATTGGCCGGGAATCGGACCCGGGTCTCCCGCGTGGCAGGCGAGAATTCTACCACTGAACCACCAATGCTCTATTTCTGCAAGAATTCTACGAATTTATGTTTGAAAATGCATCTCTTCAACTGGGTAATATCGACCAATGCTAAAGCTGAACAACTGACAGACAAACTGATCAAGTTCCATGGGTATTTGATGAACTGATATGAGCAAAAGTGTCTCTGAGCAAAGGGGAGTGGGGGAGGTCAATATCAAAAGTGAGAGGCGTTAACTTCTGTGGCCACCAGCTCCCTTAAGAACCACAGGGCACCTCAGCCTCCTGGACTGCACCAGATTTGTCAGTTCTTGCTGGGAGTCATTACCCTGCTCTTCCAACAAGCCACTGTCCAACTGTGACCTTGTAGCGCTGTCTTGGGGATCTTACATTACTTACCTTGCAGTTTATTCCACTTTCATGCAGGTCAGCATTGACCCTGGACATTTTTCTTCTGGTGTTTTTTAGAGACAACAAACAGGTCAGTTTACTCTCATTGGTTTCTTTAAGCATGACCTTTCTTGCCTGCAGCCTTTTTATTGCCTTCAGGAGTTTTTCACAGGTGCATGAGCCATAATTGCTTGTACTTCGTTGAACAAGCATGGAAAAGCATTGTCTAGAGTGCTTCCACTAGTTTCCCTGTAAAACACTGATAAGTTGCCCACTTCTAAAGTAGCAAGATACACTGCTTTGCTTCTGCTGGGAATTGAACCTGGGTCTCCTGCGCGGGAAACAACAACTCTGACATTCAGCCACCAGTGAGAGAAGCTGCGCTGTGTTCGTGGCTCTGGGGACAGCTGCCGCTTATGAGGAACGACTAACATGGCCTTAAAAACACGACCTCTGCTGCATTGGCCGGGAATCGGACCCGGGTCTCCCGCGTGGCAGGCGAGAATTCTACCACTGAACCACCAATGCTCTATTTCTGCAAGAATTCTACGAATTTATGTGGAAAATGCATCTCTTCAACTGGGTAATATCGACCAATGCTAAAGCTGAACAACTGACAGACAAACTGATCAAGTTCCATGGGTATTTGATGAACTGATATGAGCAAAAGTGTCTCTGAGCAAAGGGGAGTGGGGGAGGTCAATATCAAAAGTGAGAGGCGTTAACTTCTGTGGCCACCAGCTCCCTTAAGAACCACAGGGCACCTCAGCCTCCTGGACTGCACCAGATTTGTCAGTTCTTGCTGGGAGTCATTACCCTGCTCTTCCAACAAGCCACTGTCCAACTGTGACCTTGTAGCGCTGTCTTGGGGATCTTACATTACTTACCTTGCAGTTTATTCCACTTTCATGCAGGTCAGCATTGACCCTGGACATTTTTCTTCTGGGTGTTTTTTAGAGACAACAAACAGGTCAGTTTACTCTCATTGGTTTCTTTAAGCATGACCTTTCTTGCCTGCAGCCTTTTTATTGCCTTCAGGAGTTTTTCACATGTGCATGAGCCATAATTGCTTGTACTTCGTTGAACAAGCATGGAAAAGCATTGTCTAGAGTGCTTCCACTAGTTCCCTGTAAAACACTGATAAGTTGCCCACATTCTAAAGTAGCAAGATACACTGCTTTGCTTCTGCTGGGAATCGAACCTGGGTCTCCTGCGCGGGAAACAACAACTCTGACATTCAGCCACCAGTGAGAGAAGCTGCGCTGTGCTCGTGGCTCTGGGGACAGCTGCCGCTTATGAGGAACGACTAACATGGCCTTAAAAACACGACCTCTGCTGCATTGGCCGGGAATCGGACCCGGGTCTCCCGCGTGGCAGGCGAGAATTCTACCACTGAACCACCAATGCTCTATTTCTGCAAGAATTCCTACGAATTTATGTCGAAAATGCATCTCTTCAACTGGGTAAATATCGACCAATGCTAAAGCTGAACAACTGACAGACAAACTGATCAAGTTCCATGGGTATTTGATGAACTGATATGAGCAAAAGTGTCTCTGAGCAAAGGGGAGTGGGGGAGGTCAATATCAAAAGTGAGAGGCGTTAACTTCTGTGGCCACCAGCTCCCTTAAGAACCACAGGGCACCTCAGCCTCCTGGACTGCACCAGATTTGTCAGTTCTTGCTGGGAGTCATTACCCTGCTCTTACAACAAGCCACTGTCCAACTGTGACCTTGTAGCGCTGTCTTGGGGATCTTACATTACTTACCTTGCAGTTTATTCCACTTTCATGCAGGTCAGCATTGACCCTGGACATTTTTCTTCTGGTGTTTTTTAGAGACAACAAACAGGTCAGTTTACTCTCATTGGTTTCTTTAAGCATGACCTTTCTTGCCTGCAGCCTTTTTATTGCCTTCAGGAGTTTTTCACAGGTGCATGAGCCATAATTGCTTGTACTTCGTTGAACAAGCATGGAAAAGCATTGTCTAGAGTGCTTCCACTAGTTCCCTGTAAAACACTGATAAGTTGCCCACTTCTAAAGTAGCAAGATACACTGCTTTGCTTCTGCTGGGAATCGAACCTGGGTCTCCTGCGCGGGAAACAACAACTCTGACATTCAGCCACCAGTGAGAGAAGCTGCGCTGTGTTCGTGGCTCTGGGGACAGCTGCCGCTTATGAGGAACGACTAACATGGCCTTAAAAAACACGACCTCTGCTGCATTGGCCGGGAATCGGACCCGGGTCTCCCGCGTGGCAGGCGAGAATTCTACCACTGAACCACCAATGCTCTATTTCTGCAAGAATTCTACGAATTTATGTCGAAAATGCATCTCTTCAACTGGGCAATATCGACCAATGCTAAAGCTGAACAACTGACAGACAAACTGATCAAGTTCCATGGGTATTTGATGAACTGATATGAGCAAAAGTGTCTCTGAGCAAAGGGGAGTGGGGGAGGTCAATATCAAAAGTGAGAGGCGTTAACTTCTGTGGCCACCAGCTCCCTTAAGAACCACAGGGCACCTCAGCCTCCTGGACTGCACCAGATTTGTCAGTTCTTGCTGGGAGTCATTACCCTGCTCTTCCAACAAGCCACTGTCCAACTGTGACCTTGTAGCGCTGTCTTGGGGATCTTACATTACTTACCTTGCAGTTTATTCCACTTTCATGCAGGTCAGCATTGACCCTGGACATTTTTCTTCTGGTGTTTTTTAGAGACAACAAACAGGTCAGTTTACTCTCATTGGTTTCTTTAAGCATGACCTTTCTTGCCTGCAGCCTTTTTATTGCCTTCAGGAGTTTTTCACAGGTGCATGAGCCATAATTGCTTGTACTTCGTTGAACAAGCATGGAAAAGCATTGTCTAGAGTGCTTCCACTAGTTCCCTGTAAAACACTGATAAGTTGCCCACTTCTAAAGTAGCAAGATACACTGCTTTGCTTCTGCTGGGAATTGAACCTGGGTCTCCTGCACGGGAAACAACAACTCTGACATTCAGCCACCAGTGAGAGAAGCTGCGCTGTGTTCGTGGCTCTGGGGACAGCTGCCGCTTATGAGGAACGACTAACATGGCCTTAAAAACACGACCTCTGCTGCATTGGCCGGGAATCGGACCCCGGGTCTCCCGCGTGGCAGGCGAGAATTCTACCACTGAACCACCAATGCTCTATTTCTGCAAGAATTCTACGAATTTATGTCGAAAATGCATCTCTTCAACTGGGTAATATCCACCAATGCTAAAGCTGAACAACTGACAGACAAACTGATCAAGTTCCATGGGTATTTGATGAACTGATATGAGCAAAAGTGTCTCTGAGCAAAGGGGAGTGGGGGAGGTCAATATCAAAAGTGAGAGGCGTTAACTTCTGTGGCCACCAGCTCCCTTAAGAACCACAGGGCACCTCAGCCTCCTGGACTGCACCAGATTTGTCAGTTCTTGCTGGGAGTCATTACCCTGCTCTTCCAACAAGCCACTGTCCAACTGTGACCTTGTAGCGCTGTCTTGGGGATCTTACATTACTTACCTTGCAGTTTATTCCACTTTCATGCAGGTCAGCATTGACCCTGGACATTTTTCTTCTGGTGTTTTTTAAGAGACAACAAACAGGTCAGTTTACTCTCATTGGTTTCTTTAAGCATGACCTTTCTTGCCTGCAGCCTTTTTATTGCCTTCAGGAGTTTTTCACAGGTGCATGAGCCATAATTGCTTGTACTTCGTTGAACAAGCATGGAAAAGCATTGTCTAGAGTGCTTCCACTAGTTCCCTGTAAAACACTGATAAGTTGCCCACTTCTAAAGTAGCAAGATACACTGCTTTGCTTCTGCTGGGAATCGAACCTGGGTCTCCTGCGCGGGAAACACAACTCTGACATTCAACCACCAGTGAGTGAAGCTGCGCTGTGCTCGTGGCTCTGGGGACAGCTGCCGCTTATGAAGAACGACTAACATGGCCTTAAAAACACGACCTCTGCTGCATTGGCCGGGAATCGGACCCGGGTCTCCCGCGTGGCAGGCGAGAATTCTACCACTGAACCACCAATGCTCTATTTCTGCAAGAATTCTACGAATTTATGTGGAAAATGCATCTCTTCAACTGGGTAATATCGACCAATGCTAAAGCTGAACAACTGACAGACAAACTGATCAAGTTCCATGGGTATTTGATGAACTGATATGAGCAAAAGTGTCTCTGAGCAAAGGGGAGTGGGGGAGGTCAATATCAAAAGTGAGAGGCGTTAACTTCTGTGGCCACCAGCTCCCTTAAGAACCACAGGGCACCTCAGCCTCCTGGACTGCACCAGATTTGTCAGTTCTTGCTGGGAGTCATTACCCTGCTCTTCCAACAAGCCACTGTCCAACTGTGACCTTGTAGCGCTGTCTTGGGGATCTTACATTACTTACCTTGCAGTTTATTCCACTTTCATGCAGGTCAGCATTGACCCTGGACATTTTTCTTCTGGTGTTTTTTAGAGACAACAAACAGGTCAGTTTACTCTCATTGGTTTCTTTAAGCATGACCTTTCTTGCCTGCAGCCTTTTTATTGCCTTCAGGAGTTTTTCACAGGTGCATGAGCCATAATTGCTTGTACTTCGTTGAACAAGCATGGCAAAAGCATTGTCTAGAGTGCTTCCACTAGTTCCCTGTAAAACACTGATAAGTTGCCCACTTCTAAAGTAGCAAGATACACTGCTTTGCTTCTGCTGGGAATTGAACCTTTCCAACAAGCCACTGTCCAACTGTGACCTTGTAGCGCTGTCTTGGGGATCTTACATTACTTACCTTGCAGTTTATTCCACTTTCATGCAGGTCAGCATTGACCCTGGACATTTTTCTTCTGGTGTTTTTTAGAGACAACAAACAGGTCAGTTTACTCTCATTGGTTTCTTTAAGCATGACCTTTCTTGCCTGCAGCCTTTTTATTGCCTTCAGGAGTTTTTCACAGGTGCATGAGCCATAATTGCTTGTACTTCGTTGAACAAGCATGGAAAAGCATTGTCTAGAGTGCTTCCACTAGTTCCCTGTAAAACACTGATAAGTTGCCCACTTCTAAAGTAGCAAGATACACTGCTTTGCTTCTGCTGGGAATTGAACCTGGGTCTCCTGCGCGGGAAACAACAACTCTGACATTCAGCCACCAGTGAGAGAAGCTGCGCTGTGTTCGTGGCTCTGGGGACAGCTGCCGCTTATGAGGAACGACTAACATGGCCTTAAAAACACGACCTCTGCTGCATTGGCCGGGAATCGGACCCGGGTCTCCCGCGTGGCAGGCGAGAATTCTACCACTGAACCACCAATGCTCTATTTTTGCAAGAATTCTACGAATTTATGTCGAAAATGCATCTCTTCAACTGGGTAATATCGACCAATGCTAAAGCTGAACAACTGACAGACAAACTGATCAAGTTCCATGGGTATTTGATGAACTGATATGAGCAAAAGTGTCTCTGAGCAAAGGGGAGTGGGGGAGGTCAATATCAAAAGTGAGAGGCGTTAACTTCTGTGGCCACCAGCTCCCTTAAGAACCACAGGGCACCTCAGCCTCCTGGACTGCACCAGATTTGTCAGTTCTTGCTGGGAGTCATTACCCTGCTCTTCCAACAAGCCACTGTCCAACTGTGACCTTGTAGCGCTGTCTTGGGGATCTTACATTACTTACCTTGCAGTTTATTCCACTTTCATGCAGGTCAGCATTGACCCTGGACATTTTTCTTCTGGTGTTTTTTAGAGACAACAAACAGGTCAGTTTACTCTCATTGGTTTCTTTAAGCATGACCTTTCTTGCCTGCAGCCTTTTTATTGCCTTCAGGAGTTTTTCACAGGTGCATGAGCCATAATTGCTTGTACTTCGTTGAACAAGCATGGAAAAGCATTGTCTAGAGTGCTTCCACTAGTTCCCTGTAAAACACTGATAAGTTGCCCACTTCTAAAGTAGCAAGATACACTGCTTTGCTTCTGCTGGGAATTGAACCTGGGTCTCCTGCGCGGGAAACAACAACTCTGACATTCAGCCACCAGTGAGAGAAGCTGCGCTGTGTTCGTGGCTCTGGGGACAGCTGCCGCTTATGAGGAACGACTAACATGGCCTTAAAAACACGACCTCTGCTGCATTGGCCGGGAATCGGACCCGGGTCTCCCGCGTGGCAGGCGAGAATTCTACCACTGAACCACCAATGCTCTATTTCTGCAAGAATTCTACGAATTTATGTGGAAAATGCATCTCTTCAACTGGGTAATATCGACCAATGCTAAAGCTGAACAACTGACAGACAAACTGATCAAGTTCCATGGGTATTTGATGAACTGATATGAGCAAAAGTGTCTCTGAGCAAAGGGGAGTGGGGGAGGTCAATATCAAAAGTGAGAGGCGTTAACTTCTGTGGCCACCAGCTCCCTTAAGAACCACAGGGCACCTCAGCCTCCTGGACTGCACCAGATTTGTCAGTTCTTGCTGGGAGTCATTACCCTGCTCTTCCAACAAGCCACTGTCCAACTGTGACCTTGTAGCGCTGTCTTGGGGATCTTACATTACTTACCTTGCAGTTTATTCCACTTTCATGCAGGTCAGCATTGACCCTGGACATTTTTCTTCTGGTGTTTTTTAGAGACAACAAACAGGTCAGTTTACTCTCATTGGTTTCTTTAAGCATGACCTTTCTTGCCTGCAGCCTTTTTATTGCCTTCAGGAGTTTTTCACAGGTGCATGAGCCATAATTGCTTGTACTTCGTTGAACAAGCATGGAAAAGCATTGTCTAGAGTGCTTCCACTAGTTCCCTGTAAAACACTGATAAGTTGCCCACTTCTAAAGTAGCAAGATACACTGCTTTGCTTCTGCTGGGAATTGAACCTGGGTCTCCTGCGCGGGAAACAACAACTCTGACATTCAGCCACCAGTGAGAGAAGCTGCGCTGTGTTCGTGGCTCTGGGGACAGCTGCCGCTTATGAGGAACGACTAACATGGCCTTAAAAACACGACCTCTGCTGCATTGGCCGGGAATCGGACCCGGGTCTCCCGCGTGGCAGGCGAGAATTCTACCACTGAACCACCAATGCTCTATTTCTGCAAGAATTCTACGAATTTATGTTGAAAATGCATCTCTTCAACTGGGTAATATCGACCAATGCTAAAGCTGAACAACTGACAGACAAACTGATCAAGTTCCATGGGTATTTGATGAACTGATATGAGCAAAAGTGTCTCTGAGCAAAGGGGAGTGGGGGAGGTCAATATCAAAAGTGAGAGGCGTTAACTTCTGTGGCCACCAGCTCCCTTAAGAACCACAGGGCACCTCAGCCTCCTGGACTGCACCAGATTTGTCAGTTCTTGCTGGGAGTCATTACCCTGCTCTTCCAACAAGCCACTGTCCAACTGTGACCTTGTAGCGCTGTCTTGGGGATCTTACATTACTTACCTTGCAGTTTATTCCACTTTCATGCAGGTCAGCATTGACCCTGGACATTTTTCTTCTGGTGTTTTTTAGAGACAACAAACAGGTCAGTTTACTCTCATTGGTTTCTTTAAGCATGACCTTTCTTGCCTGCAGCCTTTTTATTGCCTTCAGGAGTTTTTCACAGGTGCATGAGCCATAATTGCTTGTACTTCGTTGAACAAGCATGGAAAAGCATTGTCTAGAGTGCTTCCACTAGTTCCCTGTAAAACACTGATAAGTTGCCCACTTCTAAAGTAGCAAGATACACTGCTTTGCTTCTGCTGGGAATTGAACCTGGGTCTCCTGCGCGGGAAACAACAACTCTGACATTCAGCCACCAGTGAGAGAAGCTGCGCTGTGTTCGTGGCTCTGGGGACAGCTGCCGCTTATGAGGAACGACTAACATGGCCTTAAAAACACGACCTCTGCTGCATTGGCCGGGAATCGGACCCGGGTCTCCCGCGTGGCAGGCGAGAATTCTACCACTGAACCACCAATGCTCTATTTCTGCAAGAATCTACGAATTTATGTGGAAAATGCATCTCTTCAACTGGGTAATATCGACCAATGCTAAAGCTGAACAACTGACAGACAAACTGATCAAGTTCCATGGGTATTTGATGAACTGATATGAGCAAAAGTGTCTCTGAGCAAAGGGGAGTGGGGGAGGTCAATATCAAAAGTGAGAGGCGTTAACTTCTGTGGCCACCAGCTCCCTTAAGAACCACAGGGCACCTCAGCCTCCTGGACTGCACCAGATTTGTCAGTTCTTGCTGGGAGTCATTACCCTGCTCTTCCAACAAGCCACTGTCCAACTGTGACCTTGTAGCGCTGTCTTGGGGATCTTACATTACTTACCTTGCAGTTTATTCCACTTTCATGCAGGTCAGCATTGACCCTGGACATTTTTCTTCTGGTGTTTTTTAGAGACAACAAACAGGTCAGTTTACTCTCATTGGTTTCTTTAAGCATGACCTTTCTTGCCTGCAGCCTTTTTATTGCCTTCAGGAGTTTTTCACAGGTGCATGAGCCATAATTGCTTGTACTTCGTTGAACAAGCATGGAAAAGCATTGTCTAGAGTGCTTCCACTAGTTCCCTGTAAAACACTGATAAGTTGCCCACTTCTAAAGTAGCAAGATACACTGCTTTGCTTCTGCTGGGAATCGAACCTGGGTCTCCTGCGCGGGAAACAACAACTCTGACATTCAGCCACCAGTGAGAGAAGCTGCGCTGTGCTCGTGGCTCTGGGGACAGCTGCCGCTTATGAGGAACGACTAACATGGCCTTAAAAACACGACCTCTGCTGCATTGGCCGGGAATCGGACCCGGGTCTCCCGCGTGGCAGGCGAGAATTCTACCACTGAACCACCAATGCTCTATTTCTGCAAGAATTCTACGAATTTATGTTGAAAATGCATCTCTTCAACTGGGTAATATCGACCAATGCTAAAGCTGAACAACTGACAGACAAACTGATCAAGTTCCATGGGTATTTGATGAACTGATATGAGCAAAAGTGTCTCTGAGCAAAGGGGAGTGGGGGAGGTCAATATCAAAAGTGAGAGGCGTTAACTTCTGTGGCCACCAGCTCCCTTAAGAACCACAGGGCACCTCAGCCTCCTGGACTGCACCAGATTTGTCAGTTCTTGCTGGGAGTCATTACCCTGCTCTTCCAACAAGCCACTGTCCAACTGTGACCTTGTAGCGCTGTCTTGGGGATCTTACATTACTTACCTTGCAGTTTATTCCACTTTCATGCAGGTCAGCATTGACCCTGGACATTTTTCCTTCTGGTGTTTTTTAGAGACAACAAACAGGTCAGTTTACTCTCATTGGTTTCTTTAAGCATGACCTTTCTTGCCTGCAGCCTTTTTATTGCCTTCAGGAGTTTTTCACAGGTGCATGAGCCATAATTGCTTGTACTTCGTTGAACAAGCATGGAAAAGCATTGTCTAGAGTGCTTCCACTAGTTCCCTGTAAAACACTGATAAGTTGCCCACTTCTAAAGTAGCAAGATACACTGCTTTGCTTCTGCTGGGAATTGAACCTGGGTCTCCTGCGCGGGAAACAACAACTCTGACATTCAGCCACCAGTGAGAGAAGCTGCGCTGTGTTCGTGGCTCTGGGGACAGCTGCCGCTTATGAGGAACGACTAACATGGCCTTAAAAACACGACCTCTGCTGCATTGGCCGGGAATCGGACCCGGGTCTCCCGCGTGGCAGGCGAGAATTCTACCACTGAACCACCAATGCTCTATTTCTGCAAGAATTCTACGAATTTATGTGGAAAATGCATCTCTTCAACTGGGTAATATCGACCAATGCTAAAGCTGAACAACTGACAGACAAACTGATCAAGTTCCATGGGTATTTGATGAACTGATATGAGCAAAAGTGTCTCTGAGCAAAGGGGAGTGGGGGAGGTCAATATCAAAAGTGAGAGGCGTTAACTTCTGTGGCCACCAGCTCCCTTAAGAACCACAGGGCACCTCAGCCTCCTGGACTGCACCAGATTTGTCAGTTCTTGCTGGGAGTCATTACCCTGCTCTTCCAACAAGCCACTGTCCAACTGTGACCTTGTAGCGCTGTCTTGGGGATCTTACATTACTTACCTTGCAGTTTATTCCACTTTCATGCAGGTCAGCATTGACCCTGGACATTTTTCTTCTGGTGTTTTTTAGAGACAACAAACAGGTCAGTTTACTCTCATTGGTTTCTTTAAGCATGACCTTTCTTGCCTGCAGCCTTTTTATTGCCTTCAGGAGTTTTTCACAGGTGCATGAGCCATAATTGCTTGTACTTCGTTGAACAAGCATGGAAAAGCATTGTCTAGAGTGCTTCCACTAGTTCCCTGTAAAACACTGATAAGTTGCCCACTTCTAAAGTAGCAAGATACACTGCTTTGCTTCTGCTGGGAATCGAACCTGGGTCTCCTGCGCGGGAAACAACAACTCTGACATTCAGGCCACCAGTGAGAGAAGCTGCGCTGTGTTCGTGGCTCTGGGGACAGCTGCCGCTTATGAGGAACGACTAACATGGCCTTAAAAACACGACCTCTGCTGCATTGGCCGGGAATCGGACCCGGGTCTCCCGCGTGGCAGGCGAGAATTCTACCACTGAACCACCAATGCTCTGTTTCTGCAAGAATTCTACGAATTTATGTCGAAAATGCATCTCTTCAACTGGGTAATATCGACCAATGCTAAAGCTGAACAACTGACAGACAAACTGATCAAGTTCCATGGGTATTTGATGAACTGATATGAGCAAAAGTGTCTCTGAGCAAAGGGGAGTGGGGGAGGTCAATATCAAAAGTGAGAGGCGTTAACTTCTGTGGCCACCAGCTCCCTTAAGAACCACAGGGCACCTCAGCCTCCTGGACTGCACCAGATTTGTCAGTTCTTGCTGGGAGTCATTACCCTGCTCTTCCAACAAGCCACTGTCCAACTGTGACCTTGTAGCGCTGTCTTGGGGATCTTACATTACTTACCTTGCAGTTTATTCCACTTTCATGCAGGTCAGCATTGACCCTGGACATTTTTCTTCTGGTGTTTTTTAGAGACAACAAACAGGTCAGTTTACTCTCATTGGTTTCTTTAAGCATGACCTTTCTTGCCTGCAGCCTTTTTATTGCCTTCAGGAGTTTTTCACAGGTGCATGAGCCATAATTGCTTGTACTTCGTTGAACAAGCATGAAAAAGCATTGTCTAGAGTGCTTCCACTAGTTCCCTGTAAAACACTGATAAGTTGCCTACTTCTAAAGTAGCAAGATACACTGCTTTGCTTCTGCTGGGAATTGAACCTGGGTCTCCTGCGCGGGAAACAACAACTCTGACATTCAGCCACCAGTGAGAGAAGCTGCGCTGTGTTCGTGGCTCTGGGGACAGCTGCCGCTTATGAGGAACGACTAACATGGCCTTAAAAACACGACCTCTGCTGCATTGGCCGGGAATCGGACCCGGGTCTCCCGCGTGGCAGGCGAGAATTCTACCACTGAACCACCAATGCTCTATTTCTGCAAGAATTCTACGAATTTATGTCGAAAATGCATCTCTTCAACTGGGTAATATCGACCAATGCTAAAGCTGAACAACTGACAGACAAACTGATCAAGTTCCATGGGTATTTGATGAACTGATATGAGCAAAAGTGTCTCTGAGCAAAGGGGAGTGGGGGAGGTCAATATCAAAAGTGAGAGGCGTTAACTTCTGTGGCCACCAGCTCCCTTAAGAACCACAGGGCACCTCAGCCTCCTGGACTGCACCAGATTTGTCAGTTCTTGCTGGGAGTCATTACCCTGCTCTTCCAACAAGCCACTGTCCAACTGTGACCTTGTAGCGCTGTCTTGGGGATCTTACATTACTTACCTTGCAGTTTATTCCACTTTCATGCAGGTCAGCATTGACCCTGGACATTTTTCTTCTGGTGTTTTTTAGAGACAACAAACAGGTCAGTTTACTCTCATTGGTTTCTTTAAGCATGACCTTTCTTGCCTGCAGCCTTTTTATTGCCTTCAGGAGTTTTTCACAGGTGCATGAGCCATAATTGCTTGTACTTCGTTGAACAAGCATGGAAAAGCATTGTCTAGAGTGCTTCCACTAGTTCCCTGTAAAACACTGATAAGTTGCCCACTTCTAAAGTAGCAAGATACACTGCTTTGCTTCTGCTGGGAATCGAACCTGGGTCTCCTGCGCGGGAAACAACAACTCTGACATTCAGCCACCAGTGAGAGAAGCTGCGCTGTGCTCGTGGCTCTGGGGACAGCTGCCGCTTATGAGGAACGACTAACATGGCCTTAAAAACACGACCTCTGCTGCATTGGCCGGGAATCGGACCCGGGTCTCCCGCGTGGCAGGCGAGAATTCTACCACTGAACCACCAATGCTCTATTTCTGCAAGAATTCTACGAATTTATGTCGAAAATGCATCTCTTCAACTGGGTAATATCGACCAATGCTAAAGCTGAACAACTGACAGACAAACTGATCAAGTTCCATGGGTATTTGATGAACTGATATGCGCAAAAGTGTCTCTGAGCAAAGGGGAGTGGGGGAGGTCAATATCAAAAGTGAGAGGCGTTAACTTCTGTGGCCACCAGCTCCCTTAAGAACCACAGGGCACCTCAGCCTCCTGGACTGCACCAGATTTGTCAGTTCTTGCTGGGAGTCATTACCCTGCTCTTACAACAAGCCACTGTCCAACTGTGACCTTGTAAGCGCTGTCTTGGGGATCTTACATTACTTACCTTGCAGTTTATTCCACTTTCATGCAGGTCAGCATTGACCCTGGACATTTTTCTTCTGGTGTTTTTTAGAGACAACAAACAGGTCAGTTTACTCTCATTGGTTTCTTTAAGCATGACCTTTCTTGCCTGCAGCCTTTTTATTGCCTTCAGGAGTTTTTCACAGGTGCATGAGCCATAATTGCTTGTACTTCGTTGAACAAGCATGGAAAAGCATTGTCTAGAGTGCTTCCACTAGTTCCCTGTAAAACACTGATAAGTTGCCCACTTCTAAAGTAGCAAGATACACTGCTTTGCTTCTGCTGGGAATCGAACCTGGGTCTCCTGCGCGGGAAACAACAACTCTGACATTCAGCCACCAGTGAGAGAAGCTGCGCTGTGCTCGTGGCTCTGGGGACAGCTGCCGCTTATGAGGAACGACTAACATGGCCTTAAAAACACGACCTCTGCTGCATTGGCCGGGAATCGGACCCGGGTCTCCCGCGTGGCAGGCGAGAATTCTACCACTGAACCACCAATGCTCTATTTCTGCAAGAATTCTACGAATTTATGTGGAAAATGCATCTCTTCAACTGGGTAATATCGACCAATGCTAAAGCTGAACAACTGACAGACAAACTGATCAAGTTCCATGGGTATTTGATGAACTGATATGAGCAAAAGTGTCTCTGAGCAAAGGGGAGTGGGGGAGGTCAATATCAAAAGTGAGAGGCGTTAACTTCTGTGGCCACCAGCTCCCTTAAGAACCACAGGGCACCTCAGCCTCCTGGACTGCACCAGATTTGTCAGTTCTTGCTGGGAGTCATTACCCTGCTCTTCCAACAAGCCACTGTCCAACTGTGACCTTGTAGCGCTGTCTTGGGGATCTTACATTACTTACCTTGCAGTTTATTCCACTTTCATGCAGGTCAGCATTGACCCTGGACATTTTTCTTCTGGTGTTTTTTAGAGACAACAAACAGGTCAGTTTACTCTCATTGGTTTCTTTAAGCATGACCTTTCTTGCCTGCAGCCTTTTTATTGCCTTCAGGAGTTTTTCACAGGTGCATGAGCCATAATTGCTTGTACTTCGTTGAACAAGCATGGAAAAGCATTGTCTAGAGTGCTTCCACTAGTTCCCTGTAAAACACTGATAAGTTGCCCACTTCTAAAGTAGCAAGATACACTGCTTTGCTTCTGCTGGGAATTGAACCTGGGTCTCCTGCGCGGGAAACAACAACTCTGACATTCAGCCACCAGTGAGAGAAGCTGCGCTGTGTTCGTGGCTCTGGGGACAGCTGCCGCTTATGAGGAACGACTAACATGGCCTTAAAAACACGACCTCTGCTGCATTGGCCGGGAATCGGACCCGGGTCTCCCGCGTGGCAGGCGAGAATTCTACCACTGAACCACCAATGCTCTGTTTCTGCAAGAATTCTACGAATTTATGTCGAAAATGCATCTCTTCAACTGGGTAATATCGACCAATGCTAAAGCTGAACAACTGACAGACAAACTGATCAAGTTCCATGGGTATTTGATGAACTGATATGAGCAAAAGTGTCTCTGAGCAAAGGGGAGTGGGGGAGGTCAATATCAAAAGTGAGAGGCGTTAACTTCTGTGGCCACCAGCTCCCTTAAGAACCACAGGGCACCTCAGCCTCCTGGACTGCACCAGATTTGTCAGTTCTTGCTGGGAGTCATTACCCTGCTCTTCCAACAAGCCACTGTCCAACTGTGACCTTGTAGCGCTGTCTTGGGGATCTTACATTACTTACCTTGCAGTTTATTCCACTTTCATGCAGGTCAGCATTGACCCTGGACATTTTTCTTCTGGTGTTTTTTAGAGACAACAAACAGGTCAGTTTACTCTCATTGGTTTCTTTAAGCATGACCTTGCTCTTCCAACAAGCCACTGTCCAACTGTGACCTTGTAGCGCTGTCTTGGGGATCTTACATTACTTACCTTGCAGTTTATTCCACTTTCATGCAGGTCAGCATTGACCCTGGACATTTTTCTTCTGGTGTTTTTTAGAGACAACAAACAGGTCAGTTTACTCTCATTGGTTTCTTTAAGCATGACCTTTCTTGCCTGCAGCCTTTTTATTGCCTTCAGGAGTTTTTCACAGGTGCATGAGCCATAATTGCTTGTACTTCGTTGAACAAGCATGAAAAAGCATTGTCTAGAGTGCTTCCACTAGTTCCCTGTAAAACACTGATAAGTTGCCTACTTCTAAAGTAGCAAGATACACTGCTTTGCTTCTGCTGGGAATTGAACCTGGGTCTCCTGCGCGGGAAACAACAACTCTGACATTCAGCCACCAGTGAGAGAAGCTGCGCTGTGTTCGTGGCTCTGGGGACAGCTGCCGCTTATGAGGAACGACTAACATGGCCTTAAAAACACGACCTCTGCTGCATTGGCCGGGAATCGGACCCGGGTCTCCCGCGTGGCAGGCGAGAATTCTACCACTGAACCACCAATGCTCTATTTCTGCAAGAATTCTACGAATTTATGTCGAAAATGCATCTCTTCAACTGGGTAATATCGACCAATGCTAAAGCTGAACAACTGACAGACAAACTGATCAAGTTCCATGGGTATTTGATGAACTGATATGAGCAAAAGTGTCTCTGAGCAAAGGGGAGTGGGGGAGGTCAATATCAAAAGTGAGAGGCGTTAACTTCTGTGGCCACCAGCTCCCTTAAGAACCACAGGGCACCTCAGCCTCCTGGACTGCACCAGATTTGTCAGTTCTTGCTGGGAGTCATTACCCTGCTCTTCCAACAAGCCACTGTCCAACTGTGACCTTGTAGCGCTGTCTTGGGGATCTTACATTACTTACCTTGCAGTTTATTCCACTTTCATGCAGGTCAGCATTGACCCTGGACATTTTTCTTCTGGTGTTTTTTAGAGACAACAAACAGGTCAGTTTACTCTCATTGGTTTCTTTAAGCATGACCTTTCTTGCCTGCAGCCTTTTTATTGCCTTCAGGAGTTTTTCACAGGTGCATGAGCCATAATTGCTTGTACTTCGTTGAACAAGCATGGAAAAGCATTGTCTAGAGTGCTTCCACTAGTTCCCTGTAAAACACTGATAAGTTGCCCACTTCTAAAGTAGCAAGATACACTGCTTTGCTTCTGCTGGGAATCGAACCTGGGTCTCCTGCGCGGGAAACAACAACTCTGACATTCAGCCACCAGTGAGAGAAGCTGCGCTGTGCTCGTGGCTCTGGGGACAGCTGCCGCTTATGAGGAACGACTAACATGGCCTTAAAAACACGACCTCTGCTGCATTGGCCGGGAATCGGACCCGGGTCTCCCGCGTGGCAGGCGAGAATTCTACCACTGAACCACCAATGCTCTATTTCTGCAAGAATTCTACGAATTTATGTCGAAAATGCATCTCTTCAACTGGGTAATATCGACCAATGCTAAAGCTGAACAACTGACAGACAAACTGATCAAGTTCCATGGGTATTTGATGAACTGATATGCGCAAAAGTGTCTCTGAGCAAAGGGGAGTGGGGGAGGTCAATATCAAAAGTGAGAGGCGTTAACTTCTGTGGCCACCAGCTCCCTTAAGAACCACAGGGCACCTCAGCCTCCTGGACTGCACCAGATTTGTCAGTTCTTGCTGGGAGTCATTACCCTGCTCTTACAACAAGCCACTGTCCAACTGTGACCTTGTAGCGCTGTCTTGGGGATCTTACATTACTTACCTTGCAGTTTATTCCACTTTCATGCAGGTCAGCATTGACCCTGGACATTTTTCTTCTGGTGTTTTTTAGAGACAACAAACAGGTCAGTTTACTCTCATTGGTTTCTTTAAGCATGACCTTTCTTGCCTGCAGCCTTTTTATTGCCTTCAGGAGTTTTTCACAGGTGCATGAGCCATAATTGCTTGTACTTCGTTGAACAAGCATGGAAAAGCATTGTCTAGAGTGCTTCCACTAGTTCCCTGTAAAACACTGATAAGTTGCCCACTTCTAAAGTAGCAAGATACACTGCTTTGCTTCTGCTGGGAATCGAACCTGGGTCTCCTGCGCGGGAAACAACAACTCTGACATTCAGCCACCAGTGAGAGAAGCTGCGCTGTGCTCGTGGCTCTGGGGACAGCTGCCGCTTATGAGGAACGACTAACATGGCCTTAAAAACACGACCTCTGCTGCATTGGCCGGGAATCGGACCCGGGTCTCCCGCGTGGCAGGCGAGAATTCTACCACTGAACCACCAATGCTCTATTTCTGCAAGAATTCTACGAATTTATGTGGAAAATGCATCTCTTCAACTGGGTAATATCGACCAATGCTAAAGCTGAACAACTGACAGACAAACTGATCAAGTTCCATGGGTATTTGATGAACTGATATGAGCAAAAGTGTCTCTGAGCAAAGGGGAGTGGGGGAGGTCAATATCAAAAGTGAGAGGCGTTAACTTCTGTGGCCACCAGCTCCCTTAAGAACCACAGGGCACCTCAGCCTCCTGGACTGCACCAGATTTGTCAGTTCTTGCTGGGAGTCATTACCCTGCTCTTCCAACAAGCCACTGTCCAACTGTGACCTTGTAGCGCTGTCTTGGGGATCTTACATTACTTACCTTGCAGTTTATTCCACTTTCATGCAGGTCAGCATTGACCCTGGACATTTTTCTTCTGGTGTTTTTTAGAGACAACAAACAGGTCAGTTTACTCTCATTGGTTTCTTTAAGCATGACCTTTCTTGCCTGCAGCCTTTTTATTGCCTTCAGGAGTTTTTCACAGGTGCATGAGCCATAATTGCTTGTACTTCGTTGAACAAGCATGGAAAAGCATTGTCTAGAGTGCTTCCACTAGTTCCCTGTAAAACACTGATAAGTTGCCCACTTCTAAAGTAGCAAGATACACTGCTTTGCTTCTGCTGGGAATTGAACCTGGGTCTCCTGCGCGGGAAACAACAACTCTGACATTCAGCCACCAGTGAGAGAAGCTGCGCTGTGTTCGTGGCTCTGGGGACAGCTGCCGCTTATGAGGAACGACTAACATGGCCTTAAAAACACGACCTCTGCTGCATTGGCCGGGAATCGGACCCGGGTCTCCCGCGTGGCAGGCGAGAATTCTACCACTGAACCACCAATGCTCTATTTCTGCAAGAATTCTACGAATTTATGTCGAAAATGCATCTCTTCAACTGGGTAATATCGACCAATGCTAAAGCTGAACAACTGACAGACAAACTGATCAAGTTCCATGGGTATTTGATGAACTGATATGAGCAAAAGTGTCTCTGAGCAAAGGGGAGTGGGGGAGGTCAATATCAAAAGTGAGAGGCGTTAACTTCTGTGGCCACCAGCTCCCTTAAGAACCACAGGGCACCTCAGCCTCCTGGACTGCACCAGATTTGTCAGTTCTTGCTGGGAGTCATTACCCTGCTCTTCCAACAAGCCACTGTCCAACTGTGACCTTGTAGCGCTGTCTTGGGGATCTTACATTACTTACCTTGCAGTTTATTCCACTTTCATGCAGGTCAGCATTGACCCTGGACATTTTTCTTCTGGTGTTTTTTAGAGACAACAAACAGGTCAGTTTACTCTCATTGGTTTCTTTAAGCATGACCTTTCTTGCCTGCAGCCTTTTTATTGCCTTCAGGAGTTTTTCACAGGTGCATGAGCCATAATTGCTTGTACTTCGTTGAACAAGCATGGAAAAGCATTGTCTAGAGTGCTTCCACTAGTTCCCTGTAAAACACTGATAAGTTGCCCACTTCTAAAGTAGCAAGATACACTGCTTTGCTTCTGCTGGGAATTGAACCTGGGTCTCCTGCGCGGGAAACAACAACTCTGACATTCAGCCACCAGTGAGAGAAGCTGCGCTGTGTTCGTGGCTCTGGGGACAGCTGCCGCTTATGAGGAACAACTAACATGGCCTTAAAAACACGACCTCTGCTGCATTGGCCGGGAATCGGACCCGGGTCTCCCGCGTGGCAGGCGAGAATTCTACCACTGAACCACCAATGCTCTATTTCTGCAAGAATTCTACGAATTTATGTGGAAAATGCATCTCTTCAACTGGGTAATATCGACCAATGCTAAAGCTGAACAACTGACAGACAAACTGATCAAGTTCCATGGGTATTTGATGAACTGATATGAGCAAAAGTGTCTCTGAGCAAAGGGGAGTGGGGGAGGTCAATATCAAAAGTGAGAGGCGTTAACTTCTGTGGCCACCAGCTCCCTTAAGAACCACAGGGCACCTCAGCCTCCTGGACTGCACCAGATTTGTCAGTTCTTGCTGGGAGTCATTACCCTGCTCTTCCAACAAGCCACTGTCCAACTGTGACCTTGTAGCGCTGTCTTGGGGATCTTACATTACTTACCTTGCAGTTTATTCCACTTTCATGCAGGTCAGCATTGACCCTGGACATTTTTCTTCTGGTGTTTTTTAGAGACAACAAACAGGTCAGTTTACTCTCATTGGTTTCTTTAAGCATGACCTTTCTTGCCTGCAGCCTTTTTATTGCCTTCAGGAGTTTTTCACAGGTGCATGAGCCATAATTGCTTGTACTTCGTTGAACAAGCATGGAAAAGCATTGTCTAGAGTGCTTCCACTAGTTCCCTGTAAAACACTGATAAGTTGCCCACTTCTAAAGTAGCAAGATACACTGCTTTGCTTCTGCTGGGAATTGAACCTGGGTCTCCTGCGCGGGAAACAACAACTCTGACATTCAGCCACCAGTGAGAGAAGCTGCGCTGTGTTCGTGGCTCTGGGGACAGCTGCCGCTTATGAGGAACGACTAACATGGCCTTAAAAACACGACCTCTGCTGCATTGGCCGGGAATCGGACCCGGGTCTCCCGCGTGGCAGGCGAGAATTCTACCACTGAACCACCAATGCTCTGTTTCTGCAAGAATTCTACGAATTTATGTCGAAAATGCATCTCTTCAACTGGGTAATATCGACCAATGCTAAAGCTGAACAACTGACAGACAAACTGATCAAGTTCCATGGGTATTTGATGAACTGATATGAGCAAAAGTGTCTCTGAGCAAAGGGGAGTGGGGGAGGTCAATATCAAAAGTGAGAGGCGTTAACTTCTGTGGCCACCAGCTCCCTTAAGAACCACAGGGCACCTCAGCCTCCTGGACTGCACCAGATTTGTCAGTTCTTGCTGGGAGTCATTACCCTGCTCTTCCAACAAGCCACTGTCCAACTGTGACCTTGTAGCGCTGTCTTGGGGATCTTACATTACTTACCTTGCAGTTTATTCCACTTTCATGCAGGTCAGCATTGACCCTGGACATTTTTCTTCTGGTGTTTTTTAGAGACAACAAACAGGTCAGTTTACTCTCATTGGTTTCTTTAAGCATGACCTTTCTTGCCTGCAGCCTTTTTATTGCCTTCAGGAGTTTTTCACAGGTGCATGAGCCATAATTGCTTGTACTTCGTTGAACAAGCATGAAAAAGCATTGTCTAGAGTGCTTCCACTAGTTCCCTGTAAAACACTGATAAGTTGCCTACTTCTAAAGTAGCAAGATACACTGCTTTGCTTCTGCTGGGAATTGAACCTGGGTCTCCTGCGCGGGAAACAACAACTCTGACATTCAGCCACCAGTGAGAGAAGCTGCGCTGTGTTCGTGGCTCTGGGGACAGCTGCCGCTTATGAGGAACGACTAACATGGCCTTAAAAACACGACCTCTGCTGCATTGGCCGGGAATCGGACCCGGGTCTCCCGCGTGGCAGGCGAGAATTCTACCACTGAACCACCAATGCTCTATTTCTGCAAGAATTCTACGAATTTATGTCGAAAATGCATCTCTTCAACTGGGTAATATCGACCAATGCTAAAGCTGAACAACTGACAGACAAACTGATCAAGTTCCATGGGTATTTGATGAACTGATATGAGCAAAAGTGTCTCTGAGCAAAGGGGAGTGGGGGAGGTCAATATCAAAAGTGAGAGGCGTTAACTTCTGTGGCCACCAGCTCCCTTAAGAACCACAGGGCACCTCAGCCTCCTGGACTGCACCAGATTTGTCAGTTCTTGCTGGGAGTCATTACCCTGCTCTTCCAACAAGCCACTGTCCAACTGTGACCTTGTAGCGCTGTCTTGGGGATCTTACATTACTTACCTTGCAGTTTATTCCACTTTCATGCAGGTCAGCATTGACCCTGGACATTTTTCTTCTGGTGTTTTTTAGAGACAACAAACAGGTCAGTTTACTCTCATTGGTTTCTTTAAGCATGACCTTTCTTGCCTGCAGCCTTTTTATTGCCTTCAGGAGTTTTTCACAGGTGCATGAGCCATAATTGCTTGTACTTCGTTGAACAAGCATGGAAAAGCATTGTCTAGAGTGCTTCCACTAGTTCCCTGTAAAACACTGATAAGTTGCCCACTTCTAAAGTAGCAAGATACACTGCTTTGCTTCTGCTGGGAATCGAACCTGGGTCTCCTGCGCGGGAAACAACAACTCTGACATTCAGCCACCAGTGAGAGAAGCTGCGCTGTGCTCGTGGCTCTGGGGACAGCTGCCGCTTATGAGGAACGACTAACATGGCCTTAAAAACACGACCTCTGCTGCATTGGCCGGGAATCGGACCCGGGTCTCCCGCGTGGCAGGCGAGAATTCTACCACTGAACCACCAATGCTCTATTTCTGCAAGAATTCTACGAATTTATGTCGAAAATGCATCTCTTCAACTGGGTAATATCGACCAATGCTAAAGCTGAACAACTGACAGACAAACTGATCAAGTTCCATGGGTATTTGATGAACTGATATGCGCAAAAGTGTCTCTGAGCAAAGGGGAGTGGGGGAGGTCAATATCAAAAGTGAGAGGCGTTAACTTCTGTGGCCACCAGCTCCCTTAAGAACCACAGGGCACCTCAGCCTCCTGGACTGCACCAGATTTGTCAGTTCTTGCTGGGAGTCATTACCCTGCTCTTACAACAAGCCACTGTCCAACTGTGACCTTGTAGCGCTGTCTTGGGGATCTTACATTACTTACCTTGCAGTTTATTCCACTTTCATGCAGGTCAGCATTGACCCTGGACATTTTTCTTCTGGTGTTTTTTAGAGACAACAAACAGGTCAGTTTACTCTCATTGGTTTCTTTAAGCATGACCTTTCTTGCCTGCAGCCTTTTTATTGCCTTCAGGAGTTTTTCACAGGTGCATGAGCCATAATTGCTTGTACTTCGTTGAACAAGCATGGAAAAGCATTGTCTAGAGTGCTTCCACTAGTTCCCTGTAAAACACTGATAAGTTGCCCACTTCTAAAGTAGCAAGATACACTGCTTTGCTTCTGCTGGGAATCGAACCTGGGTCTCCTGCGCGGGAAACAACAACTCTGACATTCAGCCACCAGTGAGAGAAGCTGCGCTGTGCTCGTGGCTCTGGGGACAGCTGCCGCTTATGAGGAACGACTAACATGGCCTTAAAAACACGACCTCTGCTGCATTGGCCGGGAATCGGACCCGAGTCTCCCGCGTGGCAGGCGAGAATTCTACCACTGAACCACCAATGCTCTATTTCTGCAAGAATTCTACGAATTTATGTGGAAAATGCATCTCTTCAACTGGGTAATATCGACCAATGCTAAAGCTGAACAACTGACAGACAAACTGATCAAGTTCCATGGGTATTTGATGAACTGATATGAGCAAAAGTGTCTCTGAGCAAAGGGGAGTGGGGGAGGTCAATATCAAAAGTGAGAGGCGTTAACTTCTGTGGCCACCAGCTCCCTTAAGAACCACAGGGCACCTCAGCCTCCTGGACTGCACCAGATTTGTCAGTTCTTGCTGGGAGTCATTACCCTGCTCTTCCAACAAGCCACTGTCCAACTGTGACCTTGTAGCGCTGTCTTGGGGATCTTACATTACTTACCTTGCAGTTTATTCCACTTTCATGCAGGTCAGCATTGACCCTGGACATTTTTCTTCTGGTGTTTTTTAGAGACAACAAACAGGTCAGTTTACTCTCATTGGTTTCTTTAAGCATGACCTTTCTTGCCTGCAGCCTTTTTATTGCCTTCAGGAGTTTTTCACAGGTGCATGAGCCATAATTGCTTGTACTTCGTTGAACAAGCATGGAAAAGCATTGTCTAGAGTGCTTCCACTAGTTCCCTGTAAAACACTGATAAGTTGCCCACTTCTAAAGTAGCAAGATACACTGCTTTGCTTCTGCTGGGAATTGAACCTGGGTCTCCTGCGCGGGAAACAACAACTCTGACATTCAGCCACCAGTGAGAGAAGCTGCGCTGTGTTCGTGGCTCTGGGGACAGCTGCCGCTTATGAGGAACGACTAACATGGCCTTAAAAACACGACCTCTGCTGCATTGGCCGGGAATCGGACCCGGGTCTCCCGCGTGGCAGGCGAGAATTCTACCACTGAACCACCAATGCTCTATTTCTGCAAGAATTCTACGAATTTATGTCGAAAATGCATCTCTTCAACTGGGTAATATCGACCAATGCTAAAGCTGAACAACTGACAGACAAACTGATCAAGTTCCATGGGTATTTGATGAACTGATATGAGCAAAAGTGTCTCTGAGCAAAGGGGAGTGGGGGAGGTCAATATCAAAAGTGAGAGGCGTTAACTTCTGTGGCCACCAGCTCCCTTAAGAACCACAGGGCACCTCAGCCTCCTGGACTGCACCAGATTTGTCAGTTCTTGCTGGGAGTCATTACCCTGCTCTTCCAACAAGCCACTGTCCAACTGTGACCTTGTAGCGCTGTCTTGGGGATCTTACATTACTTACCTTGCAGTTTATTCCACTTTCATGCAGGTCAGCATTGACCCTGGACATTTTTCTTCTGGTGTTTTTTAGAGACAACAAACAGGTCAGTTTACTCTCATTGGTTTCTTTAAGCATGACCTTTCTTGCCTGCAGCCTTTTTATTGCCTTCAGGAGTTTTTCACAGGTGCATGAGCCATAATTGCTTGTACTTCGTTGAACAAGCATGGAAAAGCATTGTCTAGAGTGCTTCCACTAGTTCCCTGTAAAACACTGATAAGTTGCCCACTTCTAAAGTAGCAAGATACACTGCTTTGCTTCTGCTGGGAATTGAACCTGGGTCTCCTGCGCGGGAAACAACAACTCTGACATTCAGCCACCAGTGAGAGAAGCTGCGCTGTGTTCGTGGCTCTGGGGACAGCTGCCGCTTATGAGGAACAACTAACATGGCCTTAAAAACACGACCTCTGCTGCATTGGCCGGGAATCGGACCCGGGTCTCCCGCGTGGCAGGCGAGAATTCTACCACTGAACCACCAATGCTCTATTTCTGCAAGAATTCTACGAATTTATGTCGAAAATGCATCTCTTCAACTGGGTAATATCGACCAATGCTAAAGCTGAACAACTGACAGACAAACTGATCAAGTTCCATGGGTATTTGATGAACTGATATGAGCAAAAGTGTCTCTGAGCAAAGGGGAGTGGGGGAGGTCAATATCAAAAGTGAGAGGCGTTAACTTCTGTGGCCACCAGCTCCCTTAAGAACCACAGGGCACCTCAGCCTCCTGGACTGCACCAGATTTGTCAGTTCTTGCTGGGAGTCATTACCCTGCTCTTCCAACAAGCCACTGTCCAACTGTGACCTTGTAGCGCTGTCTTGGGGATCTTACATTACTTACCTTGCAGTTTATTCCACTTTCATGCAGGTCAGCATTGACCCTGGACATTTTTCTTCTGGTGTTTTTTAGAGACAACAAACAGGTCAGTTTACTCTCATTGGTTTCTTTAAGCATGACCTTTCTTGCCTGCAGCCTTTTTATTGCCTTCAGGAGTTTTTCACAGGTGCATGAGCCATAATTGCTTGTACTTCGTTGAACAAGCATGGAAAAGCATTGTCTAGAGTGCTTCCACTAGTTCCCTGTAAAACACTGATAAGTTGCCCACTTCTAAAGTAGCAAGATACACTGCTTTGCTTCTGCTGGGAATTGAACCTGGGTCTCCTGCGCGGGAAACAACAACTCTGACATTCAGCCACCAGTGAGAGAAGCTGCGCTGTGTTCGTGGCTCTGGGGACAGCTGCCGCTTATGAGGAACGACTAACATGGCCTTAAAAACACGACCTCTGCTGCATTGGCCGGGAATCGGACCCGGGTCTCCCGCGTGGCAGGCGAGAATTCTACCACTGAACCACCAATGCTCTATTTCTGCAAGAATTCTACGAATTTATGTCGAAAATGCATCTCTTCAACTGGGTAATATCGACCAATGCTAAAGCTGAACAACTGACAGACAAACTGATCAAGTTCCATGGGTATTTGATGAACTGATATGAGCAAAAGTGTCTCTGAGCAAAGGGGAGTGGGGGAGGTCAATATCAAAAGTGAGAGGCGTTAACTTCTGTGGCCACCAGCTCCCTTAAGAACCACAGGGCACCTCAGCCTCCTGGACTGCACCAGATTTGTCAGTTCTTGCTGGGAGTCATTACCCTGCTCTTCCAACAAGCCACTGTCCAACTGTGACCTTGTAGCGCTGTCTTGGGGATCTTACATTACTTACCTTGCAGTTTATTCCACTTTCATGCAGGTCAGCATTGACCCTGGACATTTTTCTTCTGGTGTTTTTTAGAGACAACAAACAGGTCAGTTTACTCTCATTGGTTTCTTTAAGCATGACCTTTCTTGCCTGCAGCCTTTTTATTGCCTTCAGGAGTTTTTCACAGGTGCATGAGCCATAATTGCTTGTACTTCGTTGAACAAGCATGGAAAAGCATTGTCTAGAGTGCTTCCACTAGTTCCCTGTAAAACACTGATAAGTTGCCCACTTCTAAAGTAGCAAGATACACTGCTTTGCTTCTGCTGGGAATCGAACCTGGGTCTCCTGCGCGGGAAACAACAACTCTGACATTCAGCCACCAGTGAGAGAAGCTGCGCTGTGCTCGTGGCTCTGGGGACAGCTGCCGCTTATGAGGAACGACTAACATGGCCTTAAAAACACGACCTCTGCTGCATTGGCCGGGAATCGGACCCGGGTCTCCCGCGTGGCAGGCGAGAATTCTACCACTGAACCACCAATGCTCTATTTCTGCAAGAATTCTACGAATTTATGTGGAAAATGCATCTCTTCAACTGGGTAATATCGACCAATGCTAAAGCTGAACAACTGACAGACAAACTGATCAAGTTCCATGGGTATTTGATGAACTGATATGAGCAAAAGTGTCTCTGAGCAAAGGGGAGTGGGGGAGGTCAATATCAAAAGTGAGAGGCGTTAACTTCTGTGGCCACCAGCTCCCTTAAGAACCACAGGGCACCTCAGCCTCCTGGACTGCACCAGATTTGTCAGTTCTTGCTGGGAGTCATTACCCTGCTCTTCCAACAAGCCACTGTCCAACTGTGACCTTGTAGCGCTGTCTTGGGGATCTTACATTACTTACCTTGCAGTTTATTCCACTTTCATGCAGGTCAGCATTGACCCTGGACATTTTTCTTCTGGTGTTTTTTAGAGACAACAAACAGGTCAGTTTACTCTCATTGGTTTCTTTAAGCATGACCTTTCTTGCCTGCAGCCTTTTTATTGCCTTCAGGAGTTTTTCACAGGTGCATGAGCCATAATTGCTTGTACTTC